>NW_017673080.1:34190-62769 GCF_001879085.1 Nicotiana attenuata | reverse complement strand
GGAGGATGGCCGAGCTGGAGCAGATCGACGAGCAGCTGATGACCGCTCTGACTCGGAACATTGAGCTGGAGACTCTTCTCCAGTCTAAGGAAGAAGAGTTGGAGGTTGGCCGTGGGGTAGCGGCGGAAGCTGCTGATTTGCGGATCAAGGTTGCCGCTTTGACCACCGAACTCGATGCCAAGGCGGCTGAGATTGAAGTCCTTAAGCGGAATGCTGCACCAAGGCCTGATGAGGATGCGCATCGTGAGGCGCATGATATGTGGGTGTACGCCGAGGCCAGATTGGTCGTATTCAAGGAGTTCTTAGCTGTAGGTCGAGCTACTGAGGCGGAGGTTTAGGAGCAACGGCGCATAGCCCGTGTCGCCCGTGAAACTTCTGGTATAGTTCTGATTCCCCAGACCGGGCGGGCTATAACTCCGAAGACGTCAACCGTCTAGAATCCGGCTCTTGGATCTCTGCGGCCTATCAGGCCGAGGACGGAGGTGGACGAGATGGCGGTCCGACGGGGGGCGGTGAACAGAATGGCAAAGCCCCTTAGGACTTGTATTCATTTTGTTTTGCTGTATTTGGAGACATAAATGGGTCCTTTTGTACATGTATTTTTGGATGATAATGGAAGTTATACGTTTTCTATTATTCTTTTCTTTTTGTACCTTTTATTTTCGGCCTTAATATTGTTGATGGCCTTAGTCGTATGCGTAACCTCGATTGTCGTCGAGTTACTTGTCGTCATAGTCGAGCTAGGTCGATTTATCGGCGTCGATGGCCTTAGCCATAATATCGTTGATGGCCTTAGCCATGTACGTAACTTCGACTGTTGTCGAGTTACTTGCCGTTGTAGTCGAGCTGGGTCGACTTATCGACGTCGATGGCCTTAGCCATAATATCATTGATGGCCTTAGCCATGTACGTAACTTCGACTGTTGTCGAGTTACTTGCCGTTGTAGTCGAGCTGGGTCGACTTATCGGCGTCGATGGCCTTAGCCATAATATCGTTGATGGCCTTAGCCATGTATGTAACTTCGACTATTGTCGAGTTACTTGCCGTTGTAGTCGAGCTGGGTCGACTTATCGGCATCGATGGCCTTAGCCATAATGTTGTTGGAGATGGCCGTAGCCTTTTACACGTTGAGATGGCCGTAGCCGTTTATACATTGGAGATGGCCGTAGCCGTTCATACATTGGAGATGGCCGTAGCCTTTCATACATTGGAGATGGCCGTAGCCTTTCATACATTGGAGATGGTCGTGGCCGTTCATAAATTGGAGATGGTCGTAGCCTTTCATACATTGGAGATGGTCGTGGCCGTTCATACATTGGAGATGGTCGTAGCCTTTCATACATTGGAGATCACGCTAGTCCAGTCCCTTTGTCATGCCAGTCGGGAGGACGTATGGAGTGGCTGGTATGATAAACTTGTTTCTCAAGTATCTCCAGGTGTCCCCTCTGTCGCCTCGTTAAAAACCTCCCCGAGAAAACCCAATTGGGACAAAACCCGGGTAAGGGAAAAAGAGTGCGACTCGGGAGACGCCTTTCAGAAATGGAAATACTTGAGGTGGGCGACATTCCAGTTGTTTTGGAGCGTTTTTCCTTCCATCGTTTCTAATTGAAATGCTCCTTTACTTGCTGCCGCTGTGATTTTGTAGGGTCCGTCCCAGTTGGTGCCCAGTTTTCCTTCGCTTGGGTCTTTTGATGCCAACGTTTTGGCTTTGAGGACGTAGTCCCCCACTTTAAGTGGTCTTATTTTGGCTCTCTTGTTGTAGTATCTTTCGACTTGTTGTTTGTGAGCCACCATTCTTATGTGGGCCATTTCTCTTCTTTCCTCGGCCTCATCGAGGTCTTGAAGTCTGTTTATGTCGTTCTCTGCTCCGTTGGCATGTGAATACCTTAAGCTTGGTTCGCCGACTTCGACTGGTATGACCGCGTCGGTTCCATAGACCAGTGAGTACGGTGTTTCTCCTGTGGAGGATTTGGGCGTGGTTCGGTGTGCCCATAACACTTCCGATAGTAGATCGGGCCATAGCCCTTTGGCTTCCTCGAGTTTCTTCTTCAGTATGTTCAGTATTGTTTTATAGGAAGACTCTGCTTGGCCGTTGGCGGTAGGGTGATATGGCGTGGAGAGTATCCGCTTGATACGCCATTTGTCGAAGAATTCTGTTGTCTTTTGGCCGATGAATTGTCGTCCGTTGTCGCAGCTGATTTCCTTGGGGATGCCGAAACGGCAGATGATATTCTTCCATATGAAGGCGATGACTTCTTGTTCGCGTATTTGGGCGTACGCTCCTGCTTCCACCCACTTGGAAAAATAGTCAGTTAAAACTAATAGAAATCGTACCTTTCCTCGTCCCGCTGGTAGGGGACCGACTATGTCCATCCCCCGTTTGATGAAGGGCCATGGGGAAGTGACCGAGTGAAGTGGTTTTCCTCGTTGGTGTATCATGGGGGCATACTTTTGGCATTGTTCGCATCGACGAACATATTCCGCTGCGTCTTTCTTCATAGTGGGCCAATAATAGCCGGCTCGTATTATGCAGCGCACGAGGGCGCGGTTACCTGTATGGGCGCCGCAATGACCTTCGTGTACCTCTTCGAGCACAGGTCGCGTTTGTTGCGGCCCTAGACACTTGGCTAGGGGTCCGCTAAACGTCCTTTTGTAGAGCTCTTGGTTTATCAGGCAATACAGGGCGGCCTGTACGCAGAGCTTCTTGGCTTCTTTTTTGTTGAGTGGGATTGTTCTATCCTGCAGATAGGATACAAACTGGTTGCGCCAGTCCAAAGTCAAATTTAAAGAGAGTACCTCAGTGTGATCAATGGCTGAATGGAGGAGGGTGACCATGCTTTCTTTGTTGAAGTTTTTAGTGGCTGCGGCCAGTTTCGCTAGGCCGTCTGCTTCAACGTTCCGTGCTCTCGGAACTTGTTCGAAGCGGCACTCGTCGAACTCGGTTATTAACCTGTGAATTTCTGACCGGTATTTTTGTAACCTCTACTTCTTGATTTGGTAAGTCCCGGTGACCTGGTTCACCACGAGTTGAGAGTCACAATGGAGAACGAGTCGTCGAGCTCCATACTTGATGGCTAGTTTCAAACCTGCAATAACAGCCTCGTACTCGGCTTCGTTGTTAGTCATCTCGGGGCATCGTATGGACTGGCGAATTGTTTTGCTCGTGGGGACCTCGAGAACGAGTCCCAGTCCAGATCCCGAGGCGTTAGCGGCGCCATCAGTGTAAAGAGTCCATTGGTCGGTGTTGGAGGGGGCACGGCGTGCCTCCAGTTCCGCCTCTGGTAGTATCTCTGCTGAAATCGGCTATGAAGTCGGCAAGTACTTGCGACTTGATGGCGTTTCTTGGATGATATGAGATATCGTGCTCACTGAGCTCTATGGCCCATCTGGCGAGTCTGCCTGATAACTCAGGCTTGTGTAGGATACTTCTCAAGGGGAAGGTTGTCACTACTTTTATGGGGTGGCGTTGGAAATAGGGTCGGAGCTTCCGTGAAGCTACGAGCAATGCCAAAGCTAATTTTTCAAGGTGTGGATACCGTGTTTCGGCGTCCACTAAGGTTTTGCTAATATAGTAAATAGGAGATTGCGTACCTTCGTTTTCACGAACTAGGACTGCGCTGACGGCGACCTCGGATACGGCCAAGTATACCGGCAGGGGCTCGCCTGGATTTGCTTTGGCCAGCAGTGGCGGCGAAGATAGGTACGCTTTCAATTTTCTTAAGGCCTCGATGCATTCCCCATTCCACTGTAACCCATTGTCCTTCCTCAGCACATTGAAAAACTTATGGCATCTGTCGGAGGATCGTGAGATGAACCTAGACAAGGCGGCTATTCGCCCCGTCAGCTTTTGCATCTGCTTTTGCTGTTCAGTATCTCGGGAATTGCGTCTATCGCCTTGATCTGATCTGGATTGACTTCGATACCTCGTTGTGATACAAGAAACCCTAAGAATTTTCCTGAGGCCACGCCGAAGGCGCATTTCTCGGGGTTCAGTTTCATCCCGTACCTTCTCAATATCTCGAAGGCTTCTTTCAGATGGTCGATGTGGTCCTCTTTTCTCGTCGACTTTACCAACATGTCGTCGATATAGACTTCCATAGTCTTACCGAGCCGCTCTTTGAACATATTGGTGACCAGTCTCTGGTACGTAGCCCCTGCATTTTTGAGCCCGAAGGGCATTACCTTGTAGCAATAAGTCCCTTGGTGGGTGATGAAAGTTGTCTTCTCTTGATCCTCCTCGGCCATCATGATTTGATTGTAGCCGGAGTAGGCATCTAGGAAGCTTAGTAGTTCGTGTCCTGCAGTGGCGTCGATCAGTTGGTCGATATGGGATAATGGGAATGAATCCTTTGGGCATGCTTTGTTCAGACCAGTGAAATCCACACATATTCTCCACTTCCCATTTTTCTTTTTGACCATGACGACATTGGCGACCCACTGGGGGTATTTTGATTCTCTGATGGAGTCGTTGGCGAGTAACTTGTCTACTTCCGCATTGACCGCTTCGTTGATAGCGACGTTGAATTTTCTCCTCATCTGTCGCACGGGCGAATGTAGTGGATCGACATTCAGATTGTGGGTAGCGATGTCTCGCGGGATTCCCGACATATCTGAATGGGAAAAGGCGAACAAATCTGCATGGTTAGTTAAGAAGTCAGATACTTACTTGGGTTGGCGAGACCGTGCCCGATATAGGCTTTCTTCGTAAGATTGGTTTCGTCCAATTGAACTGGGTCGAGATCTTCGACTGTCACTTTACAGGCCTCCACATCGTCGGGGTCTTTGATGGCGTCCGTTGTCGGGTTGACCTTAGTCCCCGAAACGGCTAATTGTTATGCCTCCGCGCTCGCCCCCTTTAGCTGTTGGGTGTGGGCGCAGTCTTGGGCTATTTTTTAGCACTCTCTTGCGGTGCGTGGCTCGCCTCGAATACTGAATATTCCCCATGGGGTAGGGAATTTGATCACTTGGTAAAGGCTTGAAGGGACAGCTCGCATGGCGTGTATCCACGAGCGTCCTATGATGACGTTGTACGCCGTTTCATGGTTCATCACGTGGAAAGTTGTTTCCAGCGTGACTCCTCCTGCTAAGACGGGCAGTGCTATTTCTCCGGACGTCTGTTCCACTGCATTGTTAAAACCGGTTAGTGTTATGCAGTGCGGTATTACCCTATCCTCGAGTCCCATTTGTACGAGGACCCTTGGGTGGATAATACAGGCGCCACTTCCGTCATCGATCGTGATTCTTTTAACATCTGTATCAGCGATACGTAACGTGATAACTAAAGCATCGTAATGAGGGGAAGACAAACCGTCGGCATCAGACTTATCGAAGGTGATACTATCTTTGAAGTCGTCATACCGTTCATGGGCGATGGTCCGCTTTAGTTTGTGCGTGGTGGTGAACTTGACGTGATTGATCGCCAAGTCGTCGCCGCCTCCAACGATCATGTTTATCGTGCGTGCTGGGGAGGGCGACTTCGGCGGCCCATGGGGTTGTTCCCGTCCGCATGCAAAGTTGATTTTCCCTTTGTCACTGAGTAATTCCCTCAGGTATCCCTGGTTCATCATCCTGACCACCTCTTGCCGTAGGCCTATGCAGTCTTCGGTCTTGTGCCCCCGTTCCTGATGGAACTCACATAGGACGTTTGATTTTCTTGTGGCGGGGTCTGATTTCATCTTTTGCGGCCACTGCACTTTAGAGCCCAACTTCTCCAGTGCGTACACTATTTCTGAAGAAGACACACAAAAGTTATGGGCGGATAATAAAGGAGGCGTACCTCTTTTGTTTCGGAGTGGAGCGACATGTCGCTGTAGCGCGTCTGTATGCCTTGGTGGTGGATGGGAGGATCTGGTGTATGGCTGATGTCGATCTCTGTTGGAGCGAGGGAGTTGTTCTCGTCGTCCTTCGTTCCGTCGATCTCTCCTCGTTTCTGGATGTATCGCTGTTAGCCGTTGGGTCGGCCCGTTAAGATCATCCTCGTCCGCTCGTACCTCAGCGCAATAGGCGTTGTGGATTTCCTCCCATGTGGTAGGGGGATATTTCATGAGGCGGCTCAGCAACTTCTTGGTTGCCCTTGAACCATCCCTGCTTAGCCCGTTCTGGAAAGCGGCGACTGCCATACCTTCCGATACGTTTGGTAGACTCATCCTTACTCTGTTAAACCTTGCTAGGAAGTCCCTGAGTCCCTCTCCTGTAGTTTGCCTGATGGCGAAGATGTCGTTGACCCTGGCCTCCGCTTTCTTCGCGCCTGCATGGGCTGTGACGAACTTATCCGCCATTTCCTCGAACATTGATATTGCCTTAGCTGGTAGCTGAGAGTACCATGTTAAAGCCCCTCCTGTCAACGTCTCGCCAAACTTCTTCAGCAGTACCGACGGTACCTGTTCCTTTGATAGGTCGTTGCCCTTCACAGCGGTGACGTAGTGGATCAGATGATCCTCGGGATCAGTGGTTCCGTCATATACCCTCAAGTAGGGTGGCATCTTGAAGGTTTTTGGGGTGGAGTGAGGGGCAGCTTCTTCAGTGTATGGTTGTTCAACGAACCTTCCCACGTCGCGTTTTGGTAGCAACTTGGGGGCACCAGGGATCTTGTCGACCCTCTCCTGATGTTCCTTTATCTGATCGCGGAGCGCCTTGTTTTCATTTTCCATTTCTTCCATCTTCTTTAGGATGGCTGTTAGCGTGCCATCGTTGGTTTGTGTCTCGACGGGTTCGTTATTTGCTAGTGCAACTTCCGGTTCGCCCGCGGCAGCAGTTGTATCTACCGTTGGTGTACACCTGATGTTACTTTGTGGTGACCTCTCAACCAAGCTACTCAGAGTGCTTGTTAGCCATCTTTCCAGTAGCTTCTTGACCGTTGAGGGTGCTTCCGTTGCCGCAAATGTGGAAGCTCCCTTTTCGTGCAAGATCGTCAGATCTTCGGATGGGGAAGGTGAGATCTCCGCACCCGATGTGATACTAGGGGTTGCATTCAGGATGCCATCGTCACTGGCCTCGTTGAGAGGGCCAAGGAGATTGGTAGTGACACCCAATATAGCTTTTGATCTTGGGTTATTCTCAGCCATCTTTTGTGTTTGGTGTGGTTTAGAGAATGGTAGTTGGTTGTTCTCTAGGTGGATACTATGATTTTGATTCTCGAAATTCCCATAGACGGCGCCAAATTGTTTGGCTCAAAAGTTAGCAATATACTTTGTAAGCTAGAAAACAATCAAAAGTAAGAAAAGGGTAAATCGTTATCAAATATAATAAACCTAGAGATGCAAAGATGATATTATTGTCGTAGATCTGGTATTGCAAAGTGATAATATGAACTTATCAAGATATGTTCGTTTGAGGTAGAGATAGAGAGAGAAAGACAGAAAATGAGAGAGTTGTATTAGATCAGAATCCCCTTTTTACAATGTCAAGGTCTCCTTTATATAATAAGAGACCTTCCTCGAAAGAATCAAAAAGTTACAAGACAGGTAACGTCTCCCTAGTGAAGACACTGAGTCCTAAACGATGTCGCTTTTGTCCCGGCGTCCGAGTCGTACCCGCTACGTTAGTCGGCGTACACTCACTGGGCGTACCCTCTGGCGTAGGGATGCTGACGATCAAATTTGACCCCATACACAGCTTATATCATATGAGTAATAGAAGACGATATTAAATTATTAACTCAGAAATTTGTCTGTACATATAAAATATTATAACAACAACATACCCAATATTATCCTATATTGTAGGGTATGGGGAGGGCAGTGTATACGCAGACCTTACCCCTCCTTTGTGAAGATAGAGAGGTTGTTTCCAGTAGACATCAACTCAGAAAACATAAGCACCACATTAATTAATTAAGGGATAGACAATACCAAATTTATATATAAAGAGATAAGTCCTTTTCCTGCTTTTAGGATGCAGTCCTTTTACGGAATCTCAAGAAAGAACAAACAAAACATACATATTATCGTGACAAGAACTACTCTACTAAAGGGTCTCCTACTAAGGTGCCTGCAATTTCTCAAAGTCACAGTTTATTTTACTACAGATTTTAAAATCCCTTTTATGACATAACTTATATCATTATGAATTTTTTGACTCTGACTTGTTCATTAGATTTTTTCACATATTCTTCCAAAGATATAGATTATTCATAAAGATGTCATTGATCATGATAAAAAATAGTTATTTAAGTTTAATGAGTATTTGAGAATGACAGTTTGCAATAGTGCATAACCAATACTGAATTGTTACAGGAATATTTCCCATAAATTATTCTGTCACCTTGGTTATTTGGCCAGGTGGCATTAGTATTATGTAAAAATTATATATATAAATTGAAGTAATTTTATTCTTGTATGTAAAGTAACTAAATAATAGAAATACGGGAACCAAAGTTATTTTGGTCATTAGGTGTTTTACACTCATGAAACTAATCATTGTATAAATTATTTTATGTTGAATCTGGTTTAAAGTAATATCAGATTTTCCTTATAATATTATATTCGTATATGTCAATCAAATGTAATATCAAACTTTTATAAGAATTATTATTTTCCTAATTCCGACAACCGAATAATCCCTACTAAAGTTTAGTTTTAGGCCCAAGTTTCAAGTTTGTTCGATAGACCCCATGACTTTTTTTGTGGGACATAATTTTGATTTTAAAAACAAAAGGCGCTTTTTGGAAACAAAAAACAATAAAATAAAAAGAATTCAAAGTTTGAAAATGTCCTTTAGAAAGCGGCCACATCGCTTTTGCTTCGTTTATAATTCTTTTACCGCTCTCCATCTTCTCTGTTCACTGACTAAAATCATTCCAACTACTCGATTCATCATCTCCATTCAATGAATAACACCTGAAAAATGCCGTTCCTATTTTCACATTAACGCTCTTCTCCAATTCTTCTTCATCATCACTTTTCAGTTTCAGGTACGTAATGGAGCATACTATTTGGAATTTGATTTTTTCCATATTTATAGGTTTCGGTTACTGCACTTACTTTTCTCATATGCGGTATTGCATTTTCCCTTTTATGCGCTACATTTTTTTTCTGGAAATTGGTTAAGCTATTAGATTAGGTTTATTTGTTTTTACTTAAGCTTTGCCCTAAAAGTTTTCAAATGGAGCCTTTACATTGCGTTTTCCCGCTTTTCGTGCTAATTTTCGGTGCGTAGAGCTTATGGAATATTATATAAGGAACTGGAGTACTTGGATTATGTTTTGTATGTATCTACTGTATTCAAGGAACAAGAAGTCACTGATGAGAAATTGTGTTTTATTAAGGAAATTTATTGATTTACATTTAATAACCTACGCTGCTGATAAGAATTTAGAATTCTTCAATGATAAGGTACAAATTGACAATTTTTTGTTCCAATAAGTTCAAACGATAGTTGTTAGTAATTATTTAAAATAGTATAAAATTCCTATCTTATTGAAAGAAGGGTGAATGTGAGGGAGCTGCTGTGAAGGTTTAAAAAGTCTCCTACATTTTTGGATGATGTATAAAAGTCGCATTGTCTCTCGATTTACAAGACGTTTGCAGATTTGCTATAATTTTTCTTCCTGTAATAAAATGTATTCTGGACTGATGTAGTGTTGCTAATGTTTGCTGTTGAGTGTTCAGAAAATTTCAACATTTCTGAAGTTTCTAATAGATGCATTTTCTCTACATGTACAAGGTGTTTGCAGATTTGCTCTGATATTTCAACTGTGACAAAATAATATCTGGATTGAAATCTGTTTGATAAAGAAAAGGTGGTCTTATAGCTCATAAGATGGAAAATTATGAGATTTTGGAGCAGGTGGGGAAAGGTTCCTTTGGCTCTGCACTACTTGTAAGGCATAAACAAGAAAAGAAGAAGTAAGGACACGTGCAACCTTTTCTCACTCCACCTGTTACAATTTGATATTTGTTACAGTATTCTGTTTATGTTCATAGTCATTTCATTATTGCATTATTCAGTTTATTTGGATATCTGATTGTATCTTTCTTTTTTTCTGTTCCTCAAAGATATGTTATGAAAAAAATTCGCTTAGCTCGCCAGACAGAGAGAACACGCAGATCTGCCCACCAGGAGGTCAGCCTTTTTTACCAGCTTTCTTGTGATATGAGAGGACGAACAGGGTGGTTAAGAGTGTAAAGACATCTGCATATCTTGGTATCTAGATAGGAAATTTCTGGTGCACTATAGAATTCACCATAATTGTCTTAAATGGTTAAGAAGTTATGCCATGAACTGCACAGTGTTACCTGACAGGATGAAAGTTATGTATGCGTTAGGGGTTAAACATTTACTGAACTCTTTGATTTGGTAACAGTCATGAAGCAATGAAAAGGCTTTTGCTAATAAAGTGAAGTAAGCCTCATTTCTGTTGAAGACAGTGATACTTGCTTATCTTAAATGCACCTTCAACTCGAGTGGTTCCTTTCTGCCTAATCTATTTCTTTCTTCCTTCTTTTTTGTTGGGAAAGACTGGGGAATATGGAGGTGCAGGTTTGTGTTTGCAATTTCTGATCTGGGTTTATTTTTCAGATGGAACTGATCTCAAGAATACAAAGTCCATTTGTGGTGGAATACAAAGATTCCTGGGTGGAAAAGGTCTGTTCATAGTTTTTCCTTTCATCATTTCACTTCAAACACTTATCAACGTACATGTGATAACTTGTCTGCTCATGCCATTCACTTCCGGACGACACGCATTGTGAACAACATGAAAGATTTTTAAGTGGAAGTCTACAAATAGTAAAAAAAATAAAATGTAAAAGGGTGCCTATCTAGGTTAGACGTTGAACTACGTAAGAACTAAAACTACTGTTCAAGTGAATACTCAGCCCTCATGCGTTGTTGCAGTGGTTGAACATGCAACTGCATATCTGAATGTGATAGATGTTTAGTTATTTAACTACTCATCTCGATGGTTAATCTGGATTTTACTGGAAAGAAGGTAGGTAGTGCTATAACTCTAATTTTAGCAAGTATTGGTAAGTTCTAATAGACCAATATAAGGACTGTGGTTACAAAAACTGTCTAAGATACATCTAAACCTTTGAGTTCTGGTGTGGTCATAATGTTGTATAGCTGTGAAAGAATTATTTGTTCAGCCATGCCATTGACTATGTGAAAATACCCAATTTTCAGGGATGCTACGTGTGCATTATTATTGGGTATTGTGAAGGAGGTGATATGTAAGTCATCTTTCCTTTTCCCATGAACTGTTTTCAGAATTAGGAGCTTAGGCCTGAGGTCCTGAATCTAGTTGCTTATATTTGTCTACCCGACATATTGTCTAATCACTTCTTCAATCCTTATGCAGGGCAGATGCTATTAAGAGAGCTAATGGTGTTCTTTTCCCTGAGGAGGTTGTTATTAAATTTAGAATTTCCTTCTGACTCATACCCTCCCGCCTCCACCAAATAAATTTACTTCCTAATGTTGCGGCCATTTCATTTCCTGAAATCTTAATGTTGACTGATAAACAGAAGCTTTGTAAGTGGCTAGTTCAACTTCTGATGGCACTTGATCACTTGCATACGAACCATATAATTCACCGTGATGTCAAGGTGAGTAGCATATCTCTTTATTCCATAAAGTTATTCTTTCTCAACTTTATAGATTTGTTTGCTGATTTAACATTTTTGCTTCAGTGCTCAAATATTTTTCTGACTAAAGAGCACGATATACGTCTAGGTAATCCCTGTACCTCATAACTTGAAGTTGGGTATGATTGACTTGAGTATTTATTTCAAGAGTTGTTTTCAGGTGATTTTGGTCTTGCTAAAATACTGTCTTCGGATGATCTTGCTTCCTCTGTAAGTAACTTGTCTGTGAATATTCTGTATTTGTGTTTGTTGTATTGCTTAGTCTAGCGATGAGTCATATTGGCTTTCAGGTGGTGGGTACCCCAAGTTATATGTGTCCCGAGCTTCTTGCTGATATACCCTATGGTTGTAAATCAGACATCTGGTCTTTGGGTAAGTCTTTACCTCTCCTTGCTTAACATGATGCACAATATTTTGCTGACTGTTTGCATATCCAGGTTGCTGCATGTATGAAATGACTGCTTACAAGCCGGCATTCAAAGCATTTGTAAGTTATGAAATGCTACTTTCCAGACTATGAACTTTAATTGTATCACGAGCTGTATAATCAATTACCAAATTCTGGGTACAACTGGCAGTTTTAGGGAAAGTATTGGAAACTCAGATGGTCTATTTGTCTTTTAAAATAATCTAGTATCGATGTTAATTTAGTCCATGGGCTGTTTGTGTATGTATACACTTCCGTGCAAGAAGTGAGCGCTGGAGTGTCAATTAAAGGATGCAGTTAGAGAAATTGTAGATTGGTTGAAAATGGGAGTACCTCATGAGTGCAAGTAGTGAAATAATGGAGGAAAGCACTCTGGGTTGGGCTAGAGTTGCATAAGTTAACATCGCCCTTCCAATTAAAGGTGGTGCTAATGTTAGAGGTAACTTTTGCCTCCTGCTGATTTTTTGACGAGGCTATTTGTTTGATGTTAGTCTCTGAGAGGAATGGACCACACACATGTTTGGTATTGCTGAGTTCTCCTTAACGGTGTGCAGCCTTGGTGTTGGAAAATAACAAAGATATGTTGCCAAGCTTTGGACTTGGAAGAGCTTGTAGCCTTGATAATAGCTGTCTTTAGATCATCGTTCGTCAAGGAACTCTTTGTGCTTACAATCTTGGTAGTGCTAATATAATTCCAAAATAATTCTGTTGATTTGGGCATGTCTAAGACCATTTCTTGAGGTATCTTCCTAAAACTGTTTCCATCGGCTGATGGGCAGTGTAGCCCTTCAGTACTCGATCTATAGTGAGACCAACTGTACTTACACTTATGATGTATAACTTTGTTCTACCTTTAACCAGTGGAGGAGTTCTTTCTTATGATTGTGACATTCATTAGCTACTGTTTTCCCTATCTTTTTATTTTTATGAGATTTTTCGGCTTCTCATCATGTAATTAATTGATGTTTACCTTCGATATGTTTATTTTCAGTTGTAATAGACTTCAAATGACCTCCACTGTTTTGAATGCAGGATATGCAAGGTCTAATTAACAAAATTAACAAATGTATAGTTGCTCCACTTCCCACCACGTATTCTGGTGCATTGTGAGTAAATTTCCTTTTGCACATTTGAGGCTACCGATTTTAGTTATTTGTCAAATTGCTAGTCTTTTGTGCTACGATTGGATAAATTTATTTTTGTTGCAGCCGTGGCCTTATTAAGAGTATGCTAAGGAAAAACCCAGAACTCAGGCCAAGTGTAAGTATCCCTCACTTCCTCAAAGTTCACTATTAACTTTCTACGTGCAAATTTTTGCTTCATGTGGCACCAAAGATGTTAACTGTTTGAAACATCAACTCCTTTTCACTTTAATTCTCTCCCAACTGTTGTTCCAGGCTGCAGATTTACTCCGACATCCCCATCTTCAACCCTATGTGTTAAAAATCTTTCTGAATTCTGACAGCCCTAGACAGCACAAGTTCCACGCCCAGCCCTCTAATTCAAACTATGTAAAGAAAAAAAGATATTCTGAGCCTAGAATTGCTCCAGTCTTCAATGAAAGAGAGCAGAGGCGATTGTCCAGTGATAGGGCTTTGAACCCTAGTATTTCTGGAACGGGTTCTCCATGTTTATCCCGGAGAGCAAAAGATCTAATGAGTTCTTTGAAGAAGAACTATTCAGAGCCGTCTGTTGAAAGTACTCCTTATGACGTAAAAAGTTCTGCTATCTCAAAGTTGTCAGCTGCTGTCAAAACTGTGCGATTTAATTCAAATAGAAATTCCACACCTCAGAGGAGACAGAGCACTCCATTAAAGATGTCCAATGCTGGTTCTACCCGTGAACTGGTACGTGTCTGATTGAATAGTATCGAGAAGATTTTCAGTGTAAAAGTCAAAACAAATGAAGAGAAGTCCAGACAGGAATTGTAGATTCTTTTCTTGGTGCTATATTGTTGAGCTTATACTTGTAGTTCTTCAAGGCTTGAGTTTTCATTTACACTTATATACTTACATACAAATGCAGCTTCCAGTGACACATACACCAGTTAGCCGACCGTCCAAGTCAATGCGTAGAACTTCTCTTCCTTTATCAACAAAAGCTGGGAAGTTGGAGTCACCTTACAAACATAATGTTGGTCTTCTTCACCAAGTGAAGTCTCCGGATGTCTCTGTGAATGCTCCAAGAATTGACAAGATGGTTGATCCCTTGGCTTCTTCAGAAGACCCTCTTTTGCCCATCCAGAGAGCTTCACCGAGATCTGTTCAGTTATCTTCCCCTTCACCATGCTATAGTGACTGGTCGTTCACAAAAGACAAATGTACAGTAAAGGTTGTTGACAGAAGCTTTCCCAAGCCACCTTTAATTGACCCTATTCATGGAATTGCGCAGATTGGAAGTGAATGTTCAGAACATAATGCAACAACTGGTGCTTCAAGCCGGTCATCTTCAGAATCTCGTCCCCGGAGGTTTGACACCTCTTCTTACCAGCAACGTTCTGAAGCCTTAGAAGGATTACTTGAGTTCAGTGCTCAACTATTGCAGCAAGAGCGTTTAGAAGAGCTTACTGTGTTACTGAAGCCATTTGGGCCAGAAAAGGTTTCTCCAAGGGAAACTGCTATCTGGCTGACTAAGAGTTTCAAGGAGAAGGGAGTGTAATTGTAACCTTCTACATTTTCCTGCTTAACTGAACTAATGATGCATGGATTTTCAAAAGAGAAAAAAAAAAAATCAGAATGCACACGGGGAAACTGTACAACATGAATAACCTGTTCATGAGAAGCATAAAGGAAAATTACTTTTCAATTGGTTGTCTGGGTCTTCGTTGTAATGCGATGCTAAATGAATAAGACCATTAGAATCGGGGATGAGTAATAATGAACTACAGTCGAGGCTACATATCAGTCAGGAGATAAAAGTTTGATTTAACGAGTTTTTTAACGTACTTCGTTTCTTACCCATAACCCTTACAAACGTTAATTTTTAATGGATATCTGATCTAAGTTTGAAAACTTTTAGGAAATAGTGGACCATCACAAGTATGATGTCACAAAAAATTCAAGTCATAATTTTTGTTATTTCTTTTAGCTTATTAGTAAAAGTCGATTTTAATAACCTTTAATTAATGAATTTAGCTTACTGCTTATCTTCTTCATATACAACTTGTTGCTCGAAACAACTACTACTACTACTACTCTTTTGGTCAGTTAGTGGAGTATTTAACTTAATAAAAATATTTAACCTTTGGCAAAAGTCCGTCCGCTATTGTAAGTTTGTACCAAACGGTCATCACTCTAGGTCGACTATATATATGTTAAGACTTCGAAATTGCAAGACCGCGATAGCAAACCCACAATAAAAGAGATGGAGGGAGAGGTAGTGGAACTGTACGAGCTTCACTACTCTGATTTGAAGAAACTGTCATCAGAGAGAGCTTTATCAGCAGCAGAATCTTGTGAAGAAATTCAGCGGCTTGAATCAATCACCACAAGTGTTATGGAAAACCTAGGACCAGAGGGACCTGGACTTCTGGCCATCACCGGCGTTCCAGAAGCTTCCAATCTTCGTCGAACTCTTCTTCCTTTGGCTCGAAAACTCTCTCTTCTCAATAACGAAGATCGCAAACGCCTTCTTAAGGTCCACCTCTCTCCCAGCTTTTATTTTCTTTTTCTCTTTAACTTCCTTCTTCATGTCTAATATTCAACATGCTTATTAGCTAATAACATAATGCAATGAAAATTAAAAGAAAATATAGTAACTAATTGAGATTAAAAGTTTAGTTATTACACTTCTGCTAGTTTTAGGTGTTTGCGATGAGTCTTTTGGTTTGATTAAAAAAGTCTAATTAGTGAACCCTTAATTCATGGTAGATGACAAATTATTTATGTAAATGAAATGTGCCCAAATAAAACGAGTTGGTTGTAAGATTTAGAGAAGTTCTATAAAGAGAATCCTGAGTTTGCTTTAAAGAAGGACTTTTTAACTATGCTTGAACTACCTGGGGTGGTTATGTATATTTATTGATAACTAGTTTGAGATCGAGGCATCAGTATCTGGTGTTCAATGCTTTAGCCCACTTTAATCTGGGCGTATTCATCAATGTATCCTGAATAGTTTTGCTAGTTTTACTGATTGAGTGAGGAAATCATAATAGTTTAAAATATTATTATTTTTTGAAATCTGACTGTGCATTGTAAAGTTTATGCAACTTGCAAAGCTCTAAGATTTTCTCTTGAAAAGAACATGGATGGTAGCTAAGTTGCTCGGACTCGGGTGCGAGTATCCTATACGGGGATGGATCCGCGTATCGGATTTAGCAAAATCTAAATTTTAAGATTCGGGGGTGCGGATACGGATATGGATATGGGTGCGGGTGCGGGGATTCGGCTAGTAAAAAATAGAGCTATAAAATATTGTAAATTTTGAGAGATATTCTGTGAAAAACTTACATGAATATTGTGGAATTCAATCTTTCATTCTCCAAGATCGACATTATTCTTTCATTCTCCTAAATCTATTTTATTTTTTATTTTGAGAAATTAAAGTCTCAATTTTTCTCCCAAATTTGTCGATGGACTCCGGTGAAAGTGTCCGAAGTTAGTTGACCGAATCCGGGACGTATCCCGCTCCCGTCCCCGTCTCGTACCGGGACGGGGACGGCACCAAAATCGAAGAGTCCGTGCAACTTAGGATGGTTGAGCCTGGTTGCATAATTTGCCCTGTTGCTTATCAAAAGAAGATTGCTCTATTACTTATACTCTTATTGTTATTATTGAGCAACAGGAACACAGTCTGGGAAGTGATGTTTCATTGAAGAACCCGAATAGAAATGTCTCGTCTTTTTCCATGCAATTGAAATATGAGCAATGCTTTGAAAGAAGTGATGGTCGGGTTGATGATCTAGATGTTGAAAATCGGGATGATGAAGTTGTTAATCATTATGAGTTTAAGAAACTAGGATGCACCTTTAAGGAGCTAGGATACTGCATGATGGACCTAGGGCTTCGTCTTGCACAAATATGTGATAAGGACATTGGGGGCCAAGAGCTACAACAGAGCTTACTAGAGTCCGGCACAGCTAAAGGGCGTCTAATCCATTACCATTCCGCTGTTGACAATGATATTATTAGAGAAGCTGCAAAAAGAAACGGATATGTTAAATCAAGAAATGGAAAAGTCAATAAGAATGAGCAAGCAAGTACGAAACAACAAGGGACTGACTTATCGAAAGACCAGTCAAATGACTATGGTCTATGGCAGCAGTGGCATTATGATTATGGTATTTTCACTCTCTTAACAGTTCCCATGTTTCTGTTGTCCTCTCACCAAGAAACGCCAGCTGCTGTAAATACTGGTTCACCTGTTTCTTCTGAGCATGAGTTCCCTTCGCCCTGTGGTCACACATATCTTCAAATATTTGATCCCAAAAAGAATCAGGTCTTCATGGTAAAGGCACCTTTGGAGAGTCTCATTCTGCAGGTTGGAGAAGCAGCTGATATATTATCTAAGGGGAAGCTACGAGCAACACTTCATTGTGTTTGTAGACCACCAAAGATTGAAAACTTGAGCAGGGAAACATTTGTTGTCTTCTTGCAGCCAGCATGGAGCAAACAATTCTCTCTTTTGGATTACCCTCTTGAGAATTTAAATTTTAATGGTCAGCAGTGGGGAATACGTATTGAGGGAATTGAACAGCCTAGGCAGGCACCAGAGGAAAGAAGTCACGAAATTCAAAAGATTGTTCCGCCACTTTTGTCGAGGCTGAAAGATGGGATGACATTTGCAGATTTTTCCCGTGAAACAACGAAACAATACTATGGTGGTAAAGGTTTACAGCCCAACAGATAGGTACTGTAATACTTCTTTTGCTGACTCTTTTTCTATCTAAATTCTTGCATACAGACAAATAATTTCAGTATTTAATAGCGTGTTTCTAATTTTTATCTTGGATTCAGGCTTTCTGTGGGTATCTTTATATGCCCAGAGGTGCCATCTGGCTGGACAATGTTAAACTGACATTTACACCGTAGGGCAGTTTAATGATGTGTTCACAAAGTAGGAAAGTTTTATGATCTGAGACATAAAAATGTCTTGGAATCATGCTTACTCTTGTGGTCTAACCGTATATGAGGTGAAAATCCATAATTTCAAGTCCCTGTCTCAGAGACAACGCTAGGTATAGAAGTGACGTGCACTTTTGCTGTTAGGAATTCATTTTCCATTGAGGTACATCAGAGGAACTAAAATGAGGCATATCCTGTTAAATGTGATTTTGGGTAAAGTTAAATTAAACATTTTCTTAGAGTATGAATTTACTAGGTATTTGAAATGGTTGTAATGACTCACTTTCTATGGAAACAAATAACTGTCTTTGGAACTTTTGCAGCAACCCAGTTGTGTGTCAAGGGGCAATGGCTCAATGCATTTGAAGTTTTTGGTTTCCTACAGTTATCTATAGTTAATTAACTGAGTTCCCGCCGGTCAAATATTATAGGTATTTATCGGATATTTTAATGAATATACAGAATTTAGGCAAAAGCTACTGCGTTCAGTGAACCTATACCCTCTAAGCTAGATCCACTCCTCCTCAATGTGCCCCAGGCAGAAAGAACTAATCGCTGCAACTGTGCACCTTGCTTAAGAATGACTGCTGAAAGAACATAATCTTGCAAAGCAACAAAGGGTGTGCCTATAAGTCAATGAAGTGGGAGGAGAGCCATGAGGTGTCTAACTCAAATCCCAGCGGAGAGAGAAAAGTCTAGGTGATTTCTTTCCATCTTCCTAAGACCTGGACTTTGGATTACCTTTGCTGTCCTTAGCGCTAAACTTTTGATTCCTGAGAACTACCTTAATCATATGCCCTAGTCATAGATTTACTTTTGCTGTTACTTGCAGATGGCCAGAAGGTAAAATGAATGGGATTTACGAGCTGGGCTTCATCCGGATACACTACAGGTAGGGGTGTATATAGGTCCGGTTGGTTTGGATTTTTTAATTACCAAACCAAACCAATGGTGTCGGATTTTTAAATCTGTAAACCAAATCAAAGCAATAAAGTTGGATTTTCCAATCTCGATTTTTCTCGGGTTTTTTCGGGTTTTCGGATTTTTTTCCAGTAAAGTCTTCATAGCACAAAATATGTAACTTGTGCTCCAAATATTTCCTTAGTCCTAGTAGGATACAACTATATAATGTATTTTTCAAAAAAATAATAGAATAATATGAGATGAGTCATAGATAATAACGATAATAAAATCGCATATAACAAATATTTCTAATTAATAAGCCACAATAAAAATGAACACAATCTAAAAGTACTATATAAGTCATGCTAAAATAAGTACATCTAATAAGTACTATTAATTACATAACTAAGCACTAAAGCAAAAGATAAACTAAGTTATGCATTTTCAATTCATTATAAACCAATGCAAAACTAAAAATAGATATCCAACACTATTGTCATTTTTAGTGTTGTATTAAATTTAATTTGTTGGCATTAGTATTGATTTGAACTTATTTGAGTTGCTACATTTATGAGCTAAAAAACTTATTGGACCAATCGAGAATGTTAAGTCCAACCTTGAAATAATACATTAAAAGATAAAACTATGAAAAAGTTTAAGAAACATTTATAAATGAATTACATTAAATATTTATATGTATAAAATATTTTAAAATTTGTACAAATGTAATGTCGGGTTGGTTTGGTTTCAGTTTAACTTTGCTTTAGTTAAAATCAATTATGGTCGGATTTTTTTTTTTCCAATACCAAACCAAGTATCACATTAGTTTTCTTTTTCCGGTTTGACTCGGATTATTTGTTTGGTGTGGTTTATCGATTTTCTTTGTACACCCCTAGCTACAGGTACATGTGATTAGCCCAAAGATAAAAGTAGCTTTGTCTCTCATGACTTTGGACTTGCACCAGGACTGGCTCATTGGCCTGTTCTCTTCATCATGTCTAAATAATGACATGTTCGATTAGAAAAAGGTCAAATAAGCAAAAACATTTCATCTATACCATATACAAAAGTAGTATTGGAATATTCAGAAGTCCAATGAGTAAAATTCTTAAAAGTGCGCTAACATGGAAGCCTACTGCACCTTGTTTTGCATTAGGTGCAGATATTCAGTTGATGAGAGGAGTTAAGCAACATAGAATCATTCTGTTACAGTACCTGTAGTTATTTACATTACATGCATACAGCTTTACACATATTTTATGTGTAAAGCAACTTATTAGAATGACCCAAATTGAGGTTTCTGTTACAGTCCAGTCGGAGCAGTCTAATTATTTGCATGTTTCGTGTATTTTTTTTATTTAGATTACATGCATACAGCTTTACACATATTTTATGTATGAGTTTTACACATGTTTTAATTTGCCCTGGGGTTGTGTCTAGATTAGCAGAGAATTTCTATCCAGGAGTGCTGTCAATCAATCCACTAAATGGAATAGCAATCTTTTTTATGTTTCTGGGAAAAAGATAGTTTACAATCATTGCCTATTGACTGCTTTTGTGGGCACAATAGGCACATGCTGCCCATTTCTATAACATAAGGACTAAGATGAGCTAATGATTCCACTAGTTGATTGATGGATTTTCCTTGTAGTTTGTACCTATTGGAGAGCATATTACTACTATTTCTAACGTCCTAATCTATAGGCTGGTCTTTTTGACTTCTAGATGTTCTTTGAATTCAGATTGGAGCGGCTTTGTCTCTCTCATAATTGAGTCACATATTAGGAACATTTATGGGTTTTCAGTAGACGACGTAGGAACTTGAAGTTGGTTGAAGGTACATGTTTTATTCTCTTTTTTTGAATTACTCCACCTGATTTATTGTTCAGATAATTACTGGAAAGTTTCATTATCCGATAGAAATCATGACTATCGCACCGTAACCTTTAACTTTTTTAAAAAAAGAAGTGAACTATGAATAGTTTTGTTAATGAATGAGTTGTATTAAATTTTGCTGAAATGATCTAGTGAGATGGACTTAATTAGTTATAATCCAACACGTTCGGTACTTGACTTAATTTGTTTCAAATTCTTGTTGATCGAGTCTAACCTACAGTAGATGCGTTCAGAATCACGACGAAGAAAATTTAATGTTTTACGAAATACTTGAAGCAATTAGAAGAATGTATAAAGAGTGTCTCCTTGCCTCAAGTTTAAAGTCAAAAAGTGAATGTTACTGAAAACACTTATTCGCCTTGTCCAATTTACGTATCATACTTTGCTTTTTAGTCTGTACCAAAAAAAGAATGTCAGGCTTCCTTATTTATAAACAATTTAACTTTAAACCTCATACTTTACCTTTAATGAGATGACTTATAACCATACAAATTTCTACGACGTGTTTTAGATCACAAGTTTTCAAAGTTAATTTTCTTTATACTCTATGTCGAGTCAAACACCACCACATAAATTGGGACGGAGGGAGTAGTTGACTAGTAATAGTAAAACTGAAGACTTCTGTAGGAGAATGATGACATTTGAGGTGACAATTTTGGTTTGGTATATATGCAAAGGAGAAAAATAACTAACTGATTGTATTACAATTATTTATCTTCATTCGACCAGCGACCTTCCAAAGGCTGTTCCAGAAAGAAAATACCCAGAAAGTCATTGTGCGCTAGTTAACGTTTTTTTCAGCTGATCGTTAAGTTAATTGTAGCATGCTTTCGCTCTTCTCACTTCAGAAAGATTCTTCAGTATTTTGTTATGATGACATAATACAGAGTATACGATATATCGGTATAAAATATTTAGGAAGAAAAAGAGCACAATCAGTTGACACAGACCAGAGAGTTGATAAAAGAGAGAGTTCTACCTATTTTTCCACATATGACCACAAAAATGGATACTCTTCTTCTTGTTCGAGGAAACATTCAAATGGGGATGTTAGCTTATATTGTACTCGTAATTAGTACGTAATAATTTATACATGTAACTTAATTACTCCCTCCGGTCCATAATAAGAGATTTTTTGTGGTACAAAATAAGTGATTTTTTCAGATTTCAAGAATGAATTAATTATTTTTTTTTCCTACATTGGCCTTGGAGTAAATAATGTTAGAGTATGTGTTAGGAGTGTTTATGTGAAGAGATAGTAAATGTTAATATTGTGAAAACAATCAAAAAATCACTTATTTTGAACCGGAGGGAGCACTTTATTATGTCTATATAAACAAGTTACGCCTCATACAGCCACACAGTTTGTGCTTTTGCCAATATATCAAATTCAAACACGCACCCTTTTAGAGTTACAAAAACAACAGCAAAATGTAAACAATCCCGAAGAGCAAATTAAATGAAAGAGAAAGGACAGGGGTTGATCATTGGGATTTTCAGACAAAGGGAATAAAGGGGTCTTCTTTAATCCACAGATAGAAGGCTCAGAAGTAGTAATGGTCCCCAACTCCCCGGAATAAAGACATATATCCACAGAACTCTTTTTAAATTACAAAAGCTGAATATTTTTTACTGCATTTCTGAGTTTGCTATAATAGTTTTCAGTTCTTGAGATATTTGAAGGTGTGATAAAAGCAAAAGAATTGAAAAGAAAAGAAATGAAAGAAGACTGAAAAGAAGAAAGATGATGACGTCTCTTATAGCACGCCTAAATTACTACTAGTACTGGGTACTAACTCCACACAGCTTTCTTCAGATTTTTTTTTGTTTGGATCTTAAAAAAACATGTTATCAGCTATTGACGTTGCCAATACTTGAGACAAAATACTAAACAAGAGACACAATATAGAAGGAATTCTGCAAGAGCAGTGCTTTGAAATAACGTTATGGGTTTGTCATTTTATATGTACAAGTTATGCCCGACAATTCTTCTTGTTTTGCATTCAAAGTATGGTGTCAAAACTGGAACCTAGAATAAGATCAACAGTGACCAATCATACAATTCCCTCTCCCCTCCCAAACTTCATTCAAATGATACTTCAAGAGGGTGCATGAGTTATCATTGTCGTTTTAGAGCTTTGACAACAATTTGTCCATGCTTACACAGGCGGATTTAGAAATTAGAGTTAGTAGGTTTAACTATGTGTGATGGTCTTATGTAAAAGAGCAGAGCCAGAGTTAAGGATACAGTTCGGCTGAATTCAACATATATATAAAATATAGGAACACTAGGGCTAGAACAAACCTGTAAGTTTCAAATCTTAGATTCGCCTTTGTTGTATATATGTAGACTTTTTTAGTTTCCATGTTCGGAGTAAAAGCAACAGGTTTAGTTGAACCTGCTCTAAATTTGAGACTGCACCCAATGAATTGGACTTGATTTGCATATACTATGTAATTGAAATTGTTTAAAACTATATCTTTGCGTTGAATTTGCACCCACTGTTTAATTTGCAATTGTTGTCTTAATTATTATAAGCTTAGATTCGTCTTTCTTTTAAGGTAATGAATCTTTTGGAACCGTTTAAGAAAAAGTATATGCATCTTAATATATGGTACTCGTTGCAGAGTACATTCAGAAGAAATAAAAGGAAAAGTTTTAGTCGAGATATATTTCACCTTGAAGAATTGCTCTTCGAAAAAATGACAAATATTTAACACGAGATAAAGTATATTTCTAATGGGGGCATTTGCATCAATACCCGCTTTTTGTGTCACATTTTAACTTGTGCCCGCTTTGCAAAAAAAATTGCAAGCGTACCCGCTTTTTCGCATAACTTCAGCATACGGGGCTGAAGTAGCAAAGGCAATCGCGCAAAACTTCAGCATTCTAGTAGCCGGGCCTGAAGTTCAGCTCTAGAGCTGAAGTTTTTGTGTTGTAACTGGAAACTTTAGCTCTGGAACACTAGGCTAGAACGAACCTGTAAGTTTTAAATCCTAGATTCGCCTTTATTGTATATAAGTAGACTTTTTTAATTTGCAAGTTCGGACTAAAAGCAACATGTTTAGTTGAACCTCCTCTAAATTTGAGACTGCACCCAATGAATTGGAATTGATTTGCATATACTATGTAATTGAAATTGTTTAAAACTATATCTTTGTATTGAATTTGCACCCCACTACTAGAAATTCGGAAAAAAGCGACCACAAAAAGCGACTAAAGTTGGTCGCTTACAGGTCAAAAAGCGACCAAAAAGGCCTGGTCGATATTATGCTGGTCCCTTTGCCTTAGGGACCAAAGTTGGTCGCTAATTAGCGACCAACTTTGGTCTCTAAGGTAAAAGGACCAAATATTCCGGATACACAATATAGCGACCAACTTTGGTCGCTTTATTATTTTAATAATATAAATTTAGCGACCAAAGTTGGTCTCTAATCTTAAATTACGTTTTTTTAATTTATTATTAATCAAAATAAAGCGACCAACTTTGGTCTGTAAAGAAAATATTATATTTTAAAATCTGGAAAATAGAGACCAAAGTTGGTCGCTATCATCTTAATTTTTTTAATTTTTTTTAAACTTAAGCGACCAACATTGGTCGCTAATTTTAAGAATTTAATTATTTTTTATATATAAGCGACCAGAGTTGGTCGCTATTCTCCAGAAAATATTTTTTTTTTGTAGACTAGCGACCAAAGTTGGTCGCTTTTTGAGAAATCCGGGTTAATTAGCGACCAACCTTGGTCGCTATTGCCCAGAAAATTATTTTTTTAAAGAGAAAAGCGACCAACTAGCGACCAAAGTTGGTCGCTTTTCTTGGTATAATTTTGGCAGAAACTGCCTGTTTTGGCAGCTACACCACCTCCTAAACAGGCATTTTATGCCAACAACAACAACAACAATAAACAACAATAAACAACAACAACAACAACAACAACACAACAACAACATTAAAACCAACAAAGTATAAAGTTTAATAGAACTAACACATTAAGCTAACCAAACTAAGTTAATTGTTATTACAAGCCCATTCGATGTTGCTATGGTCGTCTCAGGATCGTGGCATGGCCCAAGGGGCTCACCTCACCATTACACCCAGCCTCGAACCCAGCCTCAAACCTACACCCCAACTCCATATAATCCACCCCAACACTACTTCCCGCCACCAGACCCTCAGTATTTAGTTAGGCCACCCAATACCATGTCCACCACGCACAGTCATATGCTCAACCCCCTCTTCACCCGCAATGGCATGCCCCAGCTCCACAAAACCCTTACCCACCCTCCACCAAACATTAACCGAAACCCTACTACGGTCCCAGCCTTTCGACCCAGGCCAGAGTATAAAAGGGAAAGGCATAGTGGAAACAAACTTTCACCCCGCTTGGAGACTCTTATGCCAGTCTGTTTCAGGGGTTGAGGCAATTGGACGTTCTAAGGCCGATTGAGTCAAAATTACCAAATCCTTCTCCGAAAAACCTGGATTATTCCCTCAAATGTTCATATTGTTCTGATGCTCTGGGGTACGACACAGAAAAGTGTTGGCATTTGAAAAGCTCTATCCAGGAGCTTATTGATACAAACAAAATTGTGGTCCAGAGCCCGGAAGTGCCAAATATCAATCAAAATCCATTGCCAGCCAATGCTGAAACGCACATGATTGAGATAGTGCATAAGGATGGGGAGCCCAAGAAGCCTTCAAAGACTGTTATGATGATCCGTGCCAGTGAAAGTAATCCAGTCAAAACTTTGGTTGTTACAAAAGCAACATCTTCGATAGCTGAAGGGCTGACAGACAAGCTAAGCACGTCCAATGATAATCCACATGTGGTAGTCGCGAAGGGGTTCCCAGATGATGTTGAAACAAAGCAAGGAAAGCCAAAAGTGGTCGTCCTGGGGGTAGCAAGTAAGTCTGTCATAATCGTGGAAGGGGCTTGTATTGCCCCAGTTATTATTAAACCTGTGACCCAGCTGCTGATAGATAACACCAAGGTTGTTCCATGGAATTACAAACGAGTGATAGTAACTTATAAAGGGAAAGAAGTGGAAGAGGAAGTTAATGAAACCCGGGGGTTGACTCGTTCGGGGAGATACTTTGGCCCAGTGGAATTAAGGAAAGTTAAGCCACTCAAAGATAACCCAATCCTGGTGAAGAAGCCAGCCACCGAAGAGGAGGCGGAAGAGTTCTTGAGGAAAATGAAGGTGCAGGATTACTCCATCGTGGAACAGTTGAGGAAGACACCCGCTCAGATTTCTCTTCTATCATTGTTGATACATTCAGAGGAACACCGTCGAGCCCTAGTGAAGATTTTGAATGAGGCTCATGTCCCTGATAAGATCACAGTGAACCATTTGGAGAAGATTGCCAACAAGATATTTGAGGCAAACGAGATCACTTTCTCGGATGACGAGCTTCCTTTGGAGGGTACAGAGCACAATCGAGCTCTTTATCTCACAGTTAAATGCGAGGATTTCGTGGTCACAAGGGTGCTAGCTGATAATGGTTACAGTGCAAACATTTGCCCCCTCTCCACTCTGCAAAAGTTGAAAATTGATACTGAAAGGATCTACAAGAACAATGTATGTGTTCGAGGTTTTGACGGAGGGGGAAAGGATTCTGTTGGCGATATCGTGTTTGAACTGACAATAGGACCAGTTGAATTTACCATGGAATTCCAGGTACTAGATATGGTCGCCTCCTACAATTTGGTATTGGGCAGGCCCTGGATACATGTTGGCAAAGCAGTCCTATCTTCTCTGCACCAGATGGTAAAGTTCGAGTGGGACAGACAGGAAATTGTTGTGCATGGTGACGATAACTTATGTGCTTACAATGATACATCCATCCCATTTATTGAGGCCGAAGACGATGAGGGGCCTTGGGTTTACCAAGTTTCCAAAATAGCGTCAGTTGAGAAGGTTCCATAAGGGGAATGTATTCCAGGTCCGAAGCTATCTTCTGCAACCGTCATGGTAGCAAACGAAATGTTGAGGAATGGTTTTGTGCCGGGCAAGGGTTTGGGCGCATCTTTGCAAGGTATCGTACAGCCAGTGTCTTTACGTGAAAATCTGGGTACATTTGGTTTGGGATTCAAACCTACAGGGGAGGATGTGAAGAAGGCTAAAACGTTGTATAGAAGTCATGGTCGCTCCCTAAGCCTATCCCACGCCTCTCCAGGTCCTTCGTCAAGTCAGGGGTCGTGAAGCGCCCGGTGTCAGCAGTTCCAAAACTTGTGGTCAATTTTTATGAAGAGCTGATCAAAAGGTTCCAGAGTCTATTTGATGAAGTGAACATGGTAGAAATTGGGGAAGGTTCCAGCAAAGCAGACGTGTAGTTTATTGGGCCAAAAGTGAAGCTTAACAATTGGATGGCTACTCCTCTCCCTACTCGGAAGGAGTTTTGGTAGTTTGCTTTGTTTTCCTTTCTGTTATCTGGANCAGATACAGAAAAAGGCGTGAAGCCATCCGCACACAGACCTAACCGAATGTTCCTTGGTTCACTAGCAAAATCTGGATATGTCCTATCAAAGTGCTTCCAAGCTTCTCCATCTGAAGGATGACACATAACACCAGGTGGTCTTCTATTTTCAAAGTGCCATCTCATATAAGGAGCAGAACTCATGACGCATATAACCTCTTTAACCTAGGTAGAAGAGGTAAATAATGCATCGACTTGATAGAGACCATATTCCCGCTGGAAAGCCTACTTGAAACGAGGACTTTTCACAAAATTTACAACTGTCCAAAGCTGCATCATCTTTATAATATAACATGCAACCATCTTCACAACAATCAATTCTCATTGACGAAAGTCCTAACTTAGAAACTAATCTCTTTGCCTTATAGAAATCACCAGGTAATTCGATATCAGGGTCAACTAGTTCACCCATAAGCTCAATGAAAGAGTCCATGGCTCCTTGAGAAATATTCCAATCAAATTTCATACTTAGTAATCTAACTGCATCAGACAACTCAGAGTGCGGACTTCCGTTACGTAGTGGACGACTAGCTTTCTCTAACTGTTCATAAAAATATTTTGCGTCATCATTAGGAGTTTGTTCAACATTTTCATTGGGCTCACCCCCTAAGTGCATCCCAAAAGCATCCGCAACCATATCATGAATTCTAGAATCACGATTTGTATTCTTCACCGACCTACTACTTTCACCCACAACCATGTTATGAAATATCCCATGCTACCATCGATCTCTCCATGATTAGTCCACAAAAAGTAATTTTCTATAAACCCCTTCCTATAAAGATGATGCTTAACTTCCGCCGGTTTTCCGGACTTCATACAGTCGCACCTAACACAAGGGCACCTAATTACTCCTTCAGTTAGGTATGATGGCATGTCTAATAAAGTCATCCACCCCTTCTACAAAATCCTCCTGCAATCCCTGCCGATTAGGATAATTCCTATTGTACATCCAAGTACGATGTTCCATCTATACAAATAAAACAAGAACAAATTAATTTAGTTAATTCATATCCTAATCTTTTTTAGTTTACTAAAAGTCCAATTCATATCCTAAAAGTCCTAATATGACCTTGAGTTCATTATTATACATTAATAAACTCCTCCCTTTAATTCTTTTTCTTTCTTCTATTGATTTAGATCTATAGCAGCCCTGACTGTTTTTTTTATCTTATTAATGTATAATGCTATAGTTTTAATGTCGATTGAAATTTTAGTACTAAAAT
>NW_017673080.1:0-34165 GCF_001879085.1 Nicotiana attenuata | reverse complement strand
ATGCATAGTTTTTAATGCCATGAATTTAGTCCAATTAAAGAACTTTAAGGTATAAATTGTATAGATTCTTGTATTCATTAATTTTCTACCTAAGTTCATAAATCTTAATGTAATTCAAACTCAAAAAACCCTTATACTAAATAGACAAGTACTCTTATTTAGTATTGCTAATGTAATGAATTGTTTCATTTGCAATTAAATTCAATATTTAATTAATACAAGAACTAAAAGTTCATAATTTCTACCTTAAGTTATAAATCTAAAGTAATTCAAACAAAAAAACCCTAATAACTAACATAGAAAAAACTCTACAAATTACATAATATTTATAGCAAAAATTGAAAATTAAAAAGCTAATTAGGTAGATTACTAACCTTGGTAGATTAAAAGGAGGATTAAAAGCAGTGGTGGTGCTGCAGCGGCATCGGGCGGACGATGCTAGCCGGCGGACGTGCTGCAGCGGGCTCGGCGCGACAGATTTCGCAGCGGCTCGGCGGTAGGTGGCGCGCGGTCACAGATGGTGGCAAGAGGTGGGGATTGAATTTGTGTGATGAGAAATAGAGAAGGGGGGGAATGTGTTGAGAGAGAGTTTGGGGAATTTTTTTAGAATAAAATAAGAGATGGGAGGGAAAACGCCATTTTACACTGTGAATTAGAAATTAGCGACCAACTTTGGTCGTCTATTTTCGTAGCAAAATAGAGTTTTTGACTATTTGACCAAAATAGCGACCCAAAGTTGGTCGGCTATTTAAAAAAAAATTAAACTTACTTTAATTCAATTTTAAAATTATGTGGATAATATATATATATATATTATATATAATATATATATATATATATATAATATATGTATATATATATATATATATAAAAGCTGTATTCGAATATATATAGCTGTATTCGACTATATAATATATATATAATATATATATATATATATTATAAATATATACTAATAATACTATTATATATATATATAATATAGTATAAATTAGTATGTAGTATATTTAGCAATATTATATTCGATTATTAAAATTGAAATAATTTAAAATTTAGGGATTTTAATTCAATTTTAAAATTATGTACACATATGTGTATAGTGTGGTGTATTAATATATATATATATCATTATATATATATATATAATATACTATTATATATTTATATATATATAGCAGTATTGATTAAAGACCAAAACGTCTCGACTTATATCAATCAATATTGTTATAATTGATTTCATCGACTTATTGTAATAGAGTTAAATGAATTACATTCCTTCATCACTACGGTTATAAGTCGATAAATCCAATTACTAACATTATTTAATTGATATAAGTCGAGACGTTTTGTTTTAATTATATTACACTGCATCTGAGTAGGTTATAAGTCGATGAATCAATTTTACAATGTATTCATACTAAAGAACCCGCCCTTGTTCCACGCGCTTCAATGTTCTTATATATATAGACCCACACAACACAACATACACACACACACACAGACAACTTCACTTGTAAATACTATAATGTATATATAACTCTGTTATAGTATATTGTTAATGTGGCAGTATATAATATTAACCACACACTTCCGTGCTACTTTAACTAACATATTTAGCAGTGTTATAGTACATGATACTATATTCATTATTGTTATGTAACAGAGTTAAATTAATTACATCCATTCATCACTAGGTTTATAAGTCGATTGAATCAATTAATAAACATATTAATCTGATATATATATATATATATATTATATATATATATATATATATATATATATATATATAACACGCTTTGTATTACAAAAATATAGCATGTTAGAGTATTAATTTGGTGGTTTATTCATCCCTTTTATTACAAAAAGTGTTAAAACGGATTACATTTATATTTATTTAAATAGTAAATACAAAAGTAATTTTTAATTTTGACCAATCTTACCTGGAAAGACCAACCTTTGATCGCTAATTTATCTAGAAATTCAATGAGCGACCAAAGTTGTGTCTCTAAATTCCAAGAAAATTAAAATTGGCACCAATGATTTGGTCGCCCAATTTAAATCAGATTTAGTTATATTTAATAATATTTAAAATAGTAATGATAACTTTTTAACGTTAAGAACTAAGTCCACTATAGCGACCAAGTTGGTCTCTATCTGCTTCCCACTTTTAGTGAGGACCAACGTTGTCGTAACTTTTTTGAATTATATTTATTATATATTTATAATTTTTTAAATAATAATCATAATATATAATTATAAAATTTTATAATGGGTCCAGATATGCGGACCAAAGTTGGTCTCTATCTGCTTCCCCTTTCGTTAGCGGACAACTTTTGGTCGCTAATTTAAATTTTATTTTATTTATATTTTATAAGTTTTTTTAAGATAATAATATGTAATTATTTAAAATTTTATAAGTGGATTCCCACTTTAGCGACCCAACGTCTGATCGCTTAATTTCCAATATTTGTTTGACCAAGCAAGTCTGGGACTAGTCCGGTCAAAATTTTGACCAAACTAGCGACCAAAGATTGGTCGCTAATATATTTAAATAATTTATTTAATTTTTTCTCCAGTTTCGACCAAACGTTAGGTCGCTTTTCTTGACAGACCAAATTTTGAATCGCCAAATTTTGTCGCTTTTTCCGGATTTCTAGTAGTGAGACCATTGTTTAATTTGCAATTGTTGTCTTATTATAAGCTTAGATTTCGTTCTTTGTTTTAAGGATGTTATCATTTTGGAAACCGTTTAAGAAAAAGTATTATGCATCTTAATATTAGGGTACTCGTTGCAGAGTACATTCAGAAGAAATAAAAGGAAAATTTTAGTCGAGATATATATCTTCACCTTGAAGAATTGCTCTTTCGAAAAATTGAGAAATATTTACACGAGACTAAAGTATATTTCTAATGAGATTAAAATGGGCCAAACAGTCTAGTTCCTTTGGGTGTAAAGAAGATTATCCTGCCTTTCCTTTTTTCTTCTTCAAAAATTTTCCAGCGGATCAAGCTTTGACAAATGAAACAGTTCCTTAGAATCCACTCAGCCTTCAACTTAAATTATGGCATATGGAGTTGAAAGAAATTTTAAGAACTATACTATGACTTTTCCATTAACTACTTCAGAAATAATAATAATGCAACTTAGTACTCTGTAGCCCCTGAATTTATAGAAATTGCCTCTAATTATTCTTATAATAGAGTAGTTTTTCACTTAAACTCTCGTAGGCGTTTTACCAATTAAACCAACCCCCTCTCTGTATTAGTGGTGGGACCAGTGCTGTAGGCCCCTATATTAAAGCTTTGGGTAGCTTCTTGGCTATTCTTTTGTATTTCACGTATTTCTTCTTTTCTGGACGATAGGCACTTTTAGCTTTTACCACTACAGTGTGCCTGGGATTCGCCCAAATATTTGGTGCAAATAATTTTTCAACATGAACAGAAGTCAAACGTCTTTCGAGACCCTGACAATAAGTCAAAGATACCTACTTGACTAAGGCCCATGGCTTTCATTCTCAACCAATTCCAACCCACTAGTATAACACTCTAAAAAAGAATCTAACTTTCAAATGTTAACACTGTTTTACACTATTAATATAATTAAATATGTTGCTTATAACATTATATGTTCTTTAATTCCTACTTATATTACCCATTAATTTTAGCAGATGACCTGATTGGTTAAAAAAAACGACATTGCATAGAAGTTAAATCTACAAGAATATTTGAGTATTGTATACTGCCAACATTAAAAAGTTTATATATATTTAATGTCATTTTTAACTGTTTGTAGAGTAAATTATTTACTGGGATTTCTGATTATCAAAATAATTAGTTGTTTGGCCAATCTTCTTAAATATCAAGCTTATTTTTGAAAAAAATATTTTTTCTCAAAAAAAACATTAATTTGGTAAAAAACAAATATTGTTTGGACTATTATTTTTGAAAAGTACTTTGCGTATAAATTAGTATTTTGCCTAACTTCAAAACGTGTTTTTTAAGTGTATTATTCTCAAAAACACTTCTTTTCCTTGTAAAAGCTTCACACAATTTTACTCTCCATTATAAGCAAAATGTGTTCACTTAATACCGAGTACCTGTCTTGTAGATTCATCTCAAACCGATGACGTAAAAGAAAAAGTGAAACAGCGAGAAGTTAAGTTGCTAGTTATAAAAAGACGTCTCCAAAGCTAAAAAAAAATAAGACCCCGCCATTCTTCTTCAAAAGCAATTCACACACAAAGACACTACTAGTTCACATAAAACTTGGCCAAAATAGTACTAGATTGGATATCATGGATGCAAATTGGTGTGAAAGCTTGTTTAATTTAGCAGAAAGTCCAAAAGCGCCTATGGAATTTTTTGTCAGATCATGGAGTGCCTCTGCTTTGCAAAAGTTTGCAAGGCTTTAACTTCTTCTATCTCCTGCTCTTCTTCCAAAGCTACCATGCCAATTCCTCTGCTAAATACTACTACTACTTATACTGCTAGTAGTAGTAGTCAGTGTAATTACTTACACTGAGAATATCTCTGACTGAGAGAAGACTCTGCTAAACTTGCTGGACAATACCTTCTCTTTGCTTCTTCTTGCTACTTTCGCAACTTGTTCTTGAAACGTCCATATTTGTCTCAATCTGTAATGCTTTAATTATATCCCCACATTTTTTCTTCCACTTAGCAAAAAATTTGTTATTTCTACGAGTCTTTTAGTTATGCCAATGACAATTACATACTAACTGAAAAAACAGAGAACGTTATTGAATCTTTACGAGGATAAATTGCAGCATATTATCCCTTTTTAAACCTAATTATTTTTCCTTTTATTTGTTGGGAAAATGTTAGAATGCAATGGGCAGGAGATTCACCTTTAACTTCAGGAAGATATACTATCTCATAGAGTGTGGACCTCCAATGGTTTCTCTAAACACGAGAAACGGATACGTCCCTCCTAGTCTCTTCGCTTCTGAGGAGTTTTGTGAAGTTGTTTGTTTAGGTTAAATTAATTTTTTCTCTCATTATTCCTATAGGTTTATTTTCTATCATACTTAGTATCGTTTGATCATACTTTCTTTTGTTATAATGTAAAACAACGCTCCTTGTCCAAGACTTTAGGCAATGCTTTTTTGATCGTATAATGTTAGTTAGTTTTGTATCTTATATAGTCTATTAGTAGTTAATTAGGATAGTGAGTTGAGTTGGTCTGTTGCTTAGAATTTGTGAGCTTAATGAAATAATTAAGGTGGTTCATCGTGACCCAGCATTTTTCTAATGTTCTTCCAGCAAGAAAAATTAAAGAATAATGCATCTTTTGTTGATTTCGGATAATATCAACAGTTTTCTGTACTCCTTTAGATTCACGAAGGTATTGCTTGCCGTCTAATCAGAGTTACCTATTTGATCTTGCCTTGTGGTAACTAACTCTACACAAAAGAGTCTGAGAAAGGAGACAAAAAGAAAAAAGTAAAAAGATGTTAGTTTGGTTTGTTACGCAGACAGCAGAAGTGTAAAACAAAAAAAAAGTGAAACCAAACTTATAAAAAGTTAACTTTGGTTATATATACAAGAGATCTAAGAAAAGTAAAAAACAATAACAAATAGTTGAAACCGAACTTATTCAATTAGAAAAGGCAAAAGGGGAACGTAATTGGGCCCTCGGACCGATGTTCAGGGAATACTATTTCCTCGTTGCGTCTGGCCTAATGAATATAAAAAATAACATTTAACTTTAATTATATACATGTCATGTCGAACAAGCTGTAATTTCATTATTTTCTTCATCGATCTAATGGTAATATATTTTTGCCTCATATTATAAGCACTTAAATTTCTTTCTTAAAACTTAAACTTGATAGGAAATTACGTACATCCCCCTTCTTTGTAAATTACAACATTAATAGCCATGACTTCGGATAAAAAGGCCATTGGTATTTCTTAAGACCAAACACTTCTGGTTTTTCCATTATTTTGTGGATACTTCCGTATATAACAGAAACTTTGTCTTACATAAATGCTCTCCTCATATGCCGTTGTTACTGATTCGTAGGCACGCTAGTGAATAATCTGTCATGGGTAAAGCTATAGGCGAAATTAAAGTTTGTTTGCCAAAGAAATATACCAGACAGTTAGATCAAGTACGACCTGAGCCATATACTATGCTGCTAGTTCCTATTCTGTAGATATGATCCCAACATCAAGGACAGAAACTTTTGAAGAAGTAGGAACGTAGTTGAGTGGTAAACTAGATGTATCCGTTTCGTCAAATAGATTAGTCTTTACAATGATTCTACATTATCTGATGCCTCCAGCTTTCAGAGTTCTGCTTATATATGTTTTAGGTTTCCCACAAGATTCCTTTCTAATTAAAGCTCTAAAAATTTTCCACTACTCTCCTTCAAGATATTTTTGATGTTATTACATAGCATTGCTCATCTTTTGAGCAAATATTCAGAACATTGTAGGATTCCCAGATGGTCATTACCTATCAATAATAAAGACTTAAATCATTAATAAATCATGAGTATCATTAATTACTATCTTTTGAATTTAGTGAATTATTTATTTAAGTATTTAAATTAATTCGTAGTAAAAAATGTTGGATTCAGCTGAACCCGTTAATTATTTACTCCCTCCGGTTTCATATTAGATAAAGGTAGCTTTGACTCGGCAACGGAGTTTAAGAAAAAAGAAGAATGTTTTTGAAACTGTGTCTTTAAAAGTTAAGGGTAAAAGGGTTTGTTGGTGGCCATGACATTTCTGTGGCTATAAAAGCTTTTCATTGAGGATAAATGGGTAATATGAAAAGTTTTAAGGTTGAATTATTTCCCAAATTTAGAAATGTATCATTTATTTTGGAACAAACTTAAAAAAAAAGGAAAATGTAGCTCATCTAATACGAACGGAGTGAGGGAAGTATATGCTATATCCCGCCACTGAGTCCTTCATTCTCTTATATGAGTGCAGTTACTTGAAAGAAACAACCACTCTGGCAACCATTATTTCACAAACGTTAGAACAAACGGATACAGTGGAAATGCAGGGCTTGCAACCCAACACGCTGGTGGTAAGGACAGTAGAGGAGATGGTTAAAGGAAAGGATGAAAAAAAAGAAAGAAGAGAGCAGAGCCCAGAACGCACAACTTCATGCTATTGTTTCAGTAGCAGGAGTTGCTGCTTCAGTGGCTGCCAATTGCTGCGGCCACTGCAGCAGCATCGTCCACAGGCAAAGATGAGCAAATGTGCAAAGACGGATGCCGGCTGTTGCTTCGAGCAATGCTAGTAGCTGCACAGGTGCGTGGAGGATCTTGCTGAAAGCTATGGAGCTGAACCGTGACCATCTTATGTCAAGCAATTAGCTCTGCTGTCAATGTTCTTCTCATGGGGATATATCAACTCTTTACTGCTGCTGCCGCCACAGGTAATTAAAAAATCTCATATGAAAGCAGAGTCCCATTTTTTCATTGGCTAATTTACAATTTTAACTTCAACTTGATAATTACAAGTAATTTGACTATTTAAATCATTTAATGATGGATTTTAATGATGTGACACATTGTCGGTATATAATGTATCATCAATGATAGCTCTGCAAACGGTTAGTTATACATGTCACAAAAGTTGATAAATCATTTATCTTCTTGACTTTTAGCCTACGCAACACCTTGAAACCTTGAGCTTCTAATCGAGATTTAGCTTCTATACACTAATCACTACATATTTTTTTTTTTTACACAATCAGAATCATCCAAAAGTAAATACAGGTAATCGTTTATAAAAAGTACTTTAGGACTAGTAACCTAGGAAAATAAGCAGATTTATCAGCTACAGCAAGTTAGAATACACTGGGTATAATAGTTATTACATTATCGTATATATAAGTAGTCAATCTCACTATAGTCCTATTTTTTTTTCAGCTTTAAGGAGCTGCGACATTAAAGGCTAGAGGCATGAAGGAAGTATGGAACATTGCAGCAGTAATTTCCAATAAGCAAAAGGGAATTGGCGTAGCACAGTTAGCAAACAGCTGACCAAAATCAGACTAATAGCAATAATTACTGCGAGGGACTTGACATTGAAGAGAACTTTTTTGGGTGTTTGTAATCAAGAATTTGCTGTGCTCGGGAGTCAGTGAGCTACTCAAGAGACGCGTAATGGTAATTGCACCAAATTCCTTGACAAAAATTGAAATGCCAAAAAAATCTGTCCCATTTTCCTATGTAACTGTGTCTATTTGTTGGACGTTTCAGGTGATCTTCACTGGAAAATAGGTCTTGATCTATATTCATCGAAGCGAGAGGTAAGCAATCGTAATTTAACATGTTATAGCATGTCTTTTAAGATAAACTCTAGTTAATATTGTTTTTAAAAGTATTTTAAGTATTTTATGTTTCCCTATTTCACAGTTGATTGCTAAGATGAAAAAGCAAACATTGGGAAAACTATCACCAAGAAAAAGAAAGAGTACGTCCTAATAATTTTGATATTGTTATATCAAAAGAACTTCCAATTGGGACACCCAATTAATGACTTGAAAATTAATTTATGTGGGGTGCATGCAGATGTAGTACTAGGAAGTATACAAGATGTACCAGCGATTGGCCAGGAAGGCATTATTTTGAGGATGGAGAAAAGCGTCATATTTGTGACTAAAGACAGAAGTAGAGGTGTGGTGAGTTTCGAATGCAAAAATCACAGAGAATATGAGATGTTGGACTCCAGGTTGTTTCAAGACTTCTCTCTATGGTTGCTGAGAGGAGGAAAGAGATTTCAGAACTAATTAATTAAAGGCCAAATAGTATTCACATTCTTCAAGTGAGATACACCATTCATTTTAATTAATTAAGGTACTACTTACTTACGTACTAGTCAGTGAGAACATGAATGGTTAGAAAAATGTATAAAAAGTTTTGATGTGCTTGTGAAAAATTCTAAACTTTATGCATGTATTTATAAAGTATTCTCTTTGTTTAGACCTCGAAAAAAACATGTGATTCCTTAGCACAAATTGTTTATTAAGAATGTAGGGCACTATTGTCACATTTCGGAATTTCCACCATCGGGACCGTGATAGCGCCTAACATATCACTTGCTAGGCAAGCCAATGTTAAAATATTATCAAGTCAAACCTTATTCAATTCAATAAATAACAGTAAATGAGCCAAAGGAAAACAACGAGTGCGGAATAATATAATTAACTTCATCATTTACTACTTACCCGGATCTGGTGTCACCAAAATTCACGAACATTCTAGGAATTCACTACAAGTAAAAGTCTGAAAGAAATTTACAACTCTTGAACGAAAGGAAACAGTATAAAATAGAAGAGTAGTACGGGGACTTCAAGGTCTGTGAAACGTCGACATATCTACCTCGAGTCTCCGGGTGGTCCGGTCCGAGCTTGCTATGCCTCTCGATCAACTGGGACAATACCAAAATTCTGCAGAGGAAGTGCAGAGTGGAGTTCAGTACAACCGACCCATGTTACTGGTAAGTGTCAGCCTAACCTCGCGAAGTAGTGACGAAGCTTAAGAAAGACACCCTACAAATAAACCTATGCAATTTAACAGTATTGTACGAAGAATAGAACGATAAATAAATGTTAGACAATAAAATATCGGGAGGGGACATTGCTTTGATGGGGATCACAAGATAAAGAACCCACAGCAATAATAAGAACTTGAATCAAACCATTAATACCTTAAACAAGATAGAAAACAAGGTAAACATAGTAAAGGAAAATGCACGGCATCACCCTTCGTGCTTTTACTCTCAACCTTCACATTATGAAACAATAGAAACAACACGACATCACCCTTCGTGCATTAACCCTCTCAATTAACATGGGCACGAATCACCCTTCGTGCATTAACACTCACAACACGGCACGACATCACCCGGTCGTGCATTAACCATCACAAATATGACAACAGCATACCCTTCGTGCATTAAAACACTCTCCTCACCATAAGCAATGATAATAACAACATGGAGATATAAATAACAAGAACAGTCTTACTTCAACATTTGGTTCCCAAACCAATCTCACTTTAAATCAATGCTTCAGTGCTTGATACCAATTTTTCCCCTCATATTTTTAAATTGTTATATATCATACACTTCAAAATAGTATTTTGCATTCATTGTTTTAATTTACGAAATTCATGTAAGCATTTTTTCATAATTTTTCAAAATGTTTAGAGCTCTAAAATGTTCTTGATTTTAATATCTAGTAATTATCCTTTAAATTATCTGTGATAACTTTGGTTACCTTAAAATACTTTATTTTGCACCTATAATATATGTTTCCAAACATTTATTTCATTATGTGTAATTAACTAGCATTTTAAGCTATTTTGTCTAAGTTTCAATTATGACCTTATATTCACACAAATGCCCGCTATTTATATTATTTTATGCCAAAATTAGATATTTATGATTTTTGCAATATAAAGTTATTATTTTTTAAAAACATTCAGGCGTAAATAATATTTTATTTAATTTATTAAGTATTTAATAAATTATTTTTGATAAAATTTTGGGTATTTAAATAATAGCCTTTCCTAACCAATTTTGGACCAGTTAGCCGACCAAGAACTACCCAAAACTTAGCCAAATCCGCACAGCCCAACCCAACGAACCGCTAACCCAAAAACTCCGGTCGGTACCCATTTCTTTAACCCGCCCCAGTCCCAAATTTTAAAATCCTGGTCCGTTTGATCTCTAGATGAACAACTACAATTAACCTACCTTTTATTACCCAACCCTAAACCCTATTCCCCATTCTTTCTAAACCGCCGCCTTAAAACGTGCCTCAACGTCTCTTTTCGTCTCTGTCAAACCCTATTGTCTCACCCCCAAATTCCCTCTTCCCTAAGTCCCTGTTGATACATGAGATTCGTTACCATTATTGCTTACCATATTTGGCTTCCTTTGGTACGGTTAACTCGACTTTGGTATTACTTAGGTATTTGCCTAATCTTTGGGCAAATGCTATACCACCTCTATATTCGAGAGAATCGACCTCATCTTGAAGATTTGTGTGATATTTCCAATCCATATACGCGATGAACTGGATCCTCATTACCAGTTGCCCCGATTTCCGAGTTTGAAACCCTAATAGGGTTTGAGAGTTTTGATACTTTTTCCTTTTCTGTTGTTTTACTTGACTTGCATGCGAGATTTCTCCCTTTCTTCGTCCGTGTTTACTCCATTTCTTTCCTTACTTGTGTTTCAATCAATTATTTTCCTTGTTTGTTGCATTTCTGATTTTAACGACTATATAAACCCCTCCCCCCATGTCCTTTTAAAACAGACCGGGAATCGAGGATAATCTCACTGCAAAAAAACCTATGAAAGTTTTGACTCTTTGTGAATTTCTTTATTATCATGTTCTTCTGTTTCGTGTTGGGGGCCGACTGAAAGCCAACGCCAAGGAGAATCTACTGTTCGAACTCTTGTGGGTGCAGCATTGCCCGGGTTCTCCGAAGCCCTTGGGAACTTTGACGTATCCGAGGTTTCTGGGTTCTTGTGGATCTTTTTCTCTTATTTGTATCCCGCTTAACTTTGTGAGTTTACTTGACATCATAATTTCACCCTATGTCTTCGATTTGCAAGTGTTTTCACCTCTGAAATCTTTGGCTCGATATGTATTTCTGGATTACTTTTGCATGTGATTATGTTAATTTACCTTGTTCTAAGTCCTTTTTAGATCTGACTCTCCCCCTAATGCTACTAGTTCTGTGTTTACCCAAGCCTAACTTGGGGGTAATCTGAGTGCAAAGGGTCTGGATGTTTCCCTAATCATGCTTGTTTGTTTATCTTTAGCCTCTATAATGGAGTTGCTAGAAGTCTGTGTTAATTATGACCTGTTCACTTACTATTTTGTCGCCTAGCATGCTCACTTGAACTCTTTCATCCCCATTTAGTAACTGATTGAGCTCTTAAACAGTTACCTCACCTATTTTTCCATTGCCCTGCTTTTGATACCATTATTGTGACAATGATTAGATCTTCTTATTGTTTAGTCTATTGTGACCGTCCCAAATGCCTATATGTGATATTTGTATGAGTTTGCCCTCTTTACACTGTTCTGAGTCCTTGTTCTGCATCTACAATGTGTTATAATTTGTATTAAACTATTGCTATCGACCATGTCCTACTTCTATGCTATATGTTTTCTAGTTGTCCTTTGTTTCATTTGATTACCCTGTTCTTCAGTGTTTTGCACAAAATATGTTCCCCATATGTCTGAGTACTGATTAGCATTGACCCTAGATGCATGTTTAGCTTAATCTGAACCTCTAAGCCTCAATGGTTTGGGTGTCATGGACTGCTAGTCCTGCAAATTGTTTCTTTCCCCCAACTCTTTCAATGTGTGGCTATCTATGTGGTGTTTCTCTATGTGTTGAATCCTGCTGAACCTGCTGGCTTGTTTGATTAGTTTCTCCATGGCATGTATGCTTTAGGTTATTAGTGTGTTCCCCCACTCTGTCCCTCAAGTCCACTATCCATTCTCCTGCATTGTCATTTATGATGTTCTGAACTCTTTATTCTTAGCCAGCTGAAGCCAAGGCTATCAAGGCTCTACACTGACTCCTTAGGTGTGAGCACTGTCGGGGTCATTTTGAGACCCTTGTGAACTCAACACACTAGGAGTCTGGGGTGTCTTTAAAATCACTCCCTCACTGCTGAAAACCTGCACTGTTTCCTGACACTCAACTTCTCTTCCATATGGCTACTGAATAAATGCAAAAAGGTTGGTCGCTATAGTTGTGTGATCTAGCTAAATCTTCTTGCTATGATTCTGGGTTGTGTTGCATTTCTAGTATTGTTTATGGACAGGGCCCAAAAGGTGTTTGAGGGCACTTTTAGTTGGGCCGACTGAAGGCTTATTATATCGTTTTGTTAAAATATTTTGATTTTATTCATTATTGGGCCGTTGTAGAAAACAGTTAGTATGAACGCATTGGGGTGCTATAGTAAAAGAAGGGAGAGAAAGGACTACGAATTCAATTCTGCATTACAAAATTGGGTAGAAACATGCCCTATAGACTCGAATCTCATTCTCTTATATTGTCTTTCTCAGACTTACTATGCACCCCTATAGAGACCAATGTGCATTAGAGAAAAAGCACGCGCAACGTTGCTGTCCGCTAGACAAACACAAGTAAAAATGCTGCAAATTATGTTTCTTGCTATCTGTTATTCAGAAAATTCCTGCCTATAGGACTCCAATTGTTTTATTTGACATGTTCAGCTTAGAAAATATGCTTCATAAATTAAGTTATGTACTATTCGTAGATTACCACGCCTATTAGGAAATAAATGTTAATAACAATCCTTTTAATTTCTGCACCGTACACTAGAAGTCATTGCCTATAGGGTTTTGATCACCTCATTGTTTGTTATCTTTGCACCATACACTAGAAATCATGCCTATAGGAATTTTTATACTTCATTATTGTCTTGCACTTCTCACTATAAATCATGCCCATAAGATAAGTATAATGATAAAAAAATGTGAATGCCAACATCAATGGTTAGAGATCTTGCCTATAGGGTAAATTGCTCGTTCTAATGGACCTTTAAAATCCCATTTACTACCTGTTCATGCCGCTGTCAGCTAGCATGAATAATTTTGAGATTCTCCTATATAGACTTTCCTTGTCACTTCATCGTGCAGATCACTTAAGTGCAACATCTGTTAGGTTTCAATAACTTGAAAAACTGTGACTTCGATAATCAGCTTATAACAACTGTATAATCCCTTTTCTACAAGGATGTCTTGTATCTTGAAACTGCCCGTACTTTGATTCACAACATCTAGAAATCATGTCATATAGGTTCTCAAAGGTTCTGAATTCTTGAAATCTCCTTAATTTGCCATATTGTGTTTGCGTGCATTTTGCCTTTCTAAATGTGGGGTCAATGTAGCTTTTAGTTGCCTTTATTGAAGTTCTTTATATTTTTTGTTATGTCGCAATAGTTTGCAATTTTGAGCCAGCCCAGATAAGGCTCTAGAAACCATTCAAAATAGAGGTCAAAAACCCCCCTGGACCATAGGCATGGGAACGGGTAGTGCACGCCAATAAGGCCACCGATTTTAGAATCGGACTAGTGCGCTTTAGGTAAAACTTAAAGATAGTAAACGGGTAGCAGGAGATGATAGTTTTTTGATGCCCGCTAAATAATACGAGTAACACCCCATCTTGAGGGAGTTAACCGAAATATTAATTAATGGTTGCACGCTGGTGATCCTTTAGAAAAAAATTCTAAGGCCCCCATTTTGTCTTTAAAAATCCCAATTAATGTGTGTTTATACAATGGGCAAAACCCACTTCGTTCCCAGGAAGGGGGGACGGGACCCGCCGAATTCACATCAGAAATCGCCAACATTGGAAGAACAAAACGGAAATCCTTGAGAGTTGCGACTTATAGCCAACCTATCTATTCAATCTTATCTGATTTGACACTGGGGTTAGGCTAGGCACTTACCAGCACATGGGGTCGGTTGTGCTGATATTACACTCTGTGCTACTTTGCACAGATCCAGGCTTCGGACAGCAGCAACAGTAGTGTGGGAGCAGGCTTTCAGTCCAGCGAGACCCGAGGTAGCCTTGCAGGCGTTCGCAGGCTCTGGCGTCTCCTTTCATCTATATTCTTGTTTCCTTCATGTATTTCTGGAGACAGTGTAGAGTTTATTTCTTTCAGACCTTTATGTGTAGTATTCTTAGACCGTCTGTGAAGCTGTGACACCAGTCTTGGGTAGAGGCTTTTGTTGGGATTTTCCGCATTTTTAATTCAGTTTTCTATAATATTGAGACTTCCGCTTATTATTTAAATTCGTTACTTTTGTATTATTGCCGATAATAGCTATAAGGAATTATGTTATTAATGGAAAGGTAATTAAAATTGGCTTGCCTAGCTCTCATTAGTAGGCGTCATCATGAGTCCCGAGGGTGGGAAATCCGGGTCGTGACAGTTGGTCTCTATCTGCTTCCCCTTTCGTTAGCGACTAACTTTGGTCGCTAATTTTAAATTTTATTTATTTATATTTTATAATTTTTTTAAAATAATAATATAATTATTAAAATTTTATAAGTGGATCCCACTTTAGCGACCAACGTTGATCGCTAATTTCAATATTTGTTTGACCAAGCAAGTCTGACCAGTCCGGTCAAAATTTTGACCAAACTAGCGACCAAGATTGGTCGCTAATATATTTAAAATAATTATTTAATTATTTTCTCCAGTTTCGACCAACGTAGGTCGCTTTTCTTGACAGACCAATTTTGATCGCCAAATTTTGGTCGCTTTTTTCCGGATTTCTAGTAGTGAGACCCATTGTTTAATTTGCAATTGTTGTCTTATTATAAGCTTAGATTCGTCTTTGTTTTAAGGTAATGTATCTTTTGGAACCGTTTAAGAAAAAGTATATGCATCTTAATATAGGGTACTCGTTGCAGAGTACATTCAGAAGAAATAAAAGGAAAAGTTTTAGTCGAGATATATATTTCACCTTGAAGAATTGCTCTTCGAAAAAATGAGAAATATTTAACACGAGATAAAGTATATTTCTAATGGATTAAAATGGGCCAACAGTCTAGTGTCCTTTGGGTGTAAAAAGGATTATTCCTGCCTTTCCTTTTTTTCTCTTCAAAAATTTTTCCAGCGGATCCAAAGCTTTGACAAATGACAACAGTTCCTTAGAATCCACTCAGCCTTCAACTTAAATTATGCATATGGAGTTGAAAGAAATTTTAAGAACTATACCTATACTATTTCCATTAACTACTCAGAAATAATAAATAATGCAACTAGTACTCTGTAGCCCCTGAATTTTAAAATTGCCTCTAATTTTCTTATACATAGAGTAGTTTTTCACTTAACTCTCGTAGGCGTTTTACCAATTTAAACCAACCCCCTCTCTGTATTAGTGGTGGACCAGTGCTGTAGGCCCTAATTAAAGCTTTGGTAGCTTTCTTGGCTTTCTTTTGTTTTACGTATTTCTTTTTTCTGGGACGATAGCACTTTAGCTTTTACCCACTACAGTGTGCCTGGGATCGCCCAAATATTTGGTGCAATAATTTTTCAACATGAACAGAAGGCAACGTTTCAGACCCCTGACAATAAGTCAAAGATACCTACTTGACTAAGGCCCAGTTGGCTTCATTCTCAACAATTCCAACCCACTAGATAACACTCTAAAAAGAATCTAACTTTCAAATGTTAACACTGTTTTTACACTATTAATATAATTAAATATGTTGCTTATAACATATTATATGTCTTAATTCTACTTATATTACCCATATTTTTAGATGACCTGATTGTGTAAAAAAACGACATTGCATAGAAGTTAAATTCTTACAAGAAATATTTGAGTAATGTATACTGCCAACATTAAAAAGTTTATATTATTAATGTATTTTAACCTGTTGTAGTAAATTATTTACTGGATTTCTGATTATCAAATAATTAGTTGTTTGGCCAATCTTCTAAATTCAGCTTATTTTTGAAAAAATATTTTTCTCAAAAAAACTACTTTTGGTAAAAAACAATATGTGTTTGACTAATTATTTTGAAAAGTACTTTGCGTATAAATTAGTATTTTGCCTAACTTCTAAAACGTGCTTTTAAGTGTATTATTCTCAAAACACTTCTTTTCCTTGTAAAAGCTTCACACAATTTTACTCTCCATTATAAGCAAAATGTGTCACTTAATACCGAGTACCTGTCTTTGTAGTTCATCTCAAACCGATGACGTAAAAGAAAAAGTGAAACCAGCGGAGAAGTTAAGTTGCTAGTATAAAAAGACGTCCAAAGCTAAAAATAATAAGACCCCGCCATTCTTCTTCAAAAGCAATTCACACACAAAGACACTACTAGTTCACATAAACTTGGCCCAAAATAGTAACTAGTTGGATATCATGGATAGCAAATGGTGTGAGAAAAGCTTGTTTAATTTGCCAGAAAGTCCAAAAGCGCCTATGGAATTTTTGTCAAGATCATGGAGTGCCTCTGCTTTGCAAGTTTGCAAGGCTTTAACTTCTTCTTCTCCTGCTCTTCTTCCCAAAGCTACCATTGCCAATTCCTCTGCTAATAATACTACTACTACTACTACTGCTAGTAGTAGTAGCAGTGTAATTACTATACCTGAGAATATCTCTGCTGAGGAAGAAGACTCTGCTAAACTTGCTGGAAATACCTTCTCTTTTGCTTCCTCTGCTACTTCGCAACTTGTTCTTGAACGCATTATGTCTCAATCTGTAAGTGCTCTTAATATAGTCCCCACATTTTTCTTCCACTTAGCAAAAAATTTGTTTATTTTCTACGAGTCTTTTAGTTATGCCAATGAAATTACATACTAACTGAAAACACAGAGAACGTATTGATCTTTACAGAGGATAAATGCAGCATATTAATCTTTTTAAACCTAATATTTTCCTTTTTGTTGGGAAATGGTTAGATGCATAATGGGCAGGAGATATCACCTTTAACTTCAGGAAGATTATCTCATAGTAGTGGACCTCTCAATGGTTCTCTAACGGAAGAAACGGATAGCCCTCCAGTCTCTCCTTCTGAGGAGTTTGAAGATGTTGTTAAGGTAATTAATTTCTCTCATTATTAGGTTTTTTTTCTATAATTAGTATCTTGATCACTTTATTTTGTTAATTAAAACAACCCCAAGTGCATATCTTTTTTGTCTTAAATGTTAGTAGGTCCATATAGTTATTAGTAGTTAATGATGATGGTTGATGTTTCTTTGATTGTGAGCTAATAGAAATAATTAAGGGGTTCCATCGGACCCAGCTTTTTCTAATGTTCTTCACAAGAAAAAGTTAAGAACATAATGCACTTTTGTTAATTTCGATATTCAACTTTTCTTGCTTTACATACAAGGATGCTTTGCCGTCTAATCAGAGTCACCTTTTGACTTCGTTTGTGGAATAACTCTACACAAAAGGCGAAAAAGAAAAAAGAAAAAAGAAAAAGATGTTAAGTTTGGTTTTATACGAGACCAAGCAGAAAGTAAAACAAAAAAAAGTGAAACCAAACTTATAAAGAAGTTAACTTTGGTTTTATACAAAGATCAAGAAAGTAAAACAAAAACAAAAGTGAAACCGAACTTTCATAGAAAAGGCAAAGGGAACGTAATGGCCCTCGACCGATGTTCAGGGAACTCATTTCCTCGTTGGTCTGGCTAGAATATAAAAATAAATTTAACTTAAATTACATGCATTGACACTGTAATTTCATATTTTTCATACGAGTTTAATGGTAATTATTTTTTGCGTAACTTTATAGCATAAATTTTTCTTAAACTTAAACTTGATAGGAATTACGTACATCTCCCCTCTTGAAATACAACATTAATAGCCATGACTTGGTAAAAGCCATTGGATTTTAGACCGAAACACTTTGGTTTATTCAATAGTGGAATCTCGTAATAACAGAACCTGATCTACAAAATGTACCTCATACGTTGTTACTATGTAGCACGTGAAGATGTCATGGGTAAACTAGGCGAAATTAAATTTGCTTGCACAAGAATATACAACAAGTTAGATTCAAGACGACTGAGATCTTATGCTGCAGTTTCCTATTTTAGTTGCCCATCATCAGGACAGAAACTTTTGGAAAGACTAGTGGAGTGTGTAAGTGGTAAATTGATGCTCTCTGTCAATCTTTATCATATATTGTCATTGCTTCCAAGTTTCAGAGTTCTGGCTTATTTGTTTAGTTTCCCATCAAGATTTCCATTCTAATGTAAAGCTAAAATTTTCCACTCTCCTTCAAGATTTACCTTTTTGATGTTATTTACATAGCATTGCCATTTTATTAGAGGCAAATTCAGGAACCATTAGATCCCAAGATTCTTACTACAGAATAAATTAAACATTTAAAATCATGGGTTCAAAATTTACTATCTTTTGAAATTTTAGTGATTTTTATGTATATATTTATATTTCGTGTAAAAAATGTTGGATTCAGCTGAACCCGTTAATTATTACTCCCTCCGTTTCATATTAGATAAGGTAGCTTGACTCGGCACGGAGTTTAAGAAAAAAGAAGAATGTTTTTGAAACTTGTGGTCTTAAAAGTTTAAGGGGTAAAAGGTTTGTGGGGCCATGACATTTCTGTGGCTATAAAAGCTTTTCATTGAGGATAAATGGGTAATATGAAAAGTTTAAAGTTGAATTATTTCCAAATTTAGAAATGTATCATTTATTTTGGAACAAACTAAAAAGGAATGTAGCTCATCTAATACGAAACGGAGTGAGGGAGTATATGCTATATCCGCCACTGAGTCCTTCATTCTCTTATATGAGTGCAGTACTTGAAAGCAAACAACACTCTGCAACCATTATTCACAAACGTTAGAACAAACGGATACAGTGGAACTGCAGGGCTTGCACCCAACACGCCTGGTGGTAAGACAGTAGGGAGATGGTTAAAGGAAAGGAGGGAAAAAAAGAAAGAAGAGAGCAGAGCCCAGAACGCACAACTTCATGCTATTGTTTCAGTAGCAGGAGTTGCTGCTTCAGTGGCTGCAATTGCTGCGGCCACTGCAGCAGCATCGTCCACAGGCAAAGATGAGCAAATGGCAAAGACGGATGCGGCTGTTGCTTCGGCAGCAATGCTAGTAGCTGCACAGTGCGTGGAGGCTGCTGAAGCTATGGGAGCTGACCGTGACCATCTTATGTCAGCAATTAGCTCTGCTGTCAATGTTCGTTCTCATGGGGATATATCAACTCTTACTGCTGCTGCCGCCACAGGTAAATTAAACATCTCATATGAAAGCAGAGTCACCATTTTTTCATTGGCTAATTTACAATTTTAAACTTCAACTTGATAATTACAAAGGTAATTTGACTATTAAATCATTTAATGACTGGATTTTAATGATGTGACACATTGTCGGTTATATAATAGTGGTAGTTATACATGTCACAAAAGTTGATAAATCATTTATCCTCTTGACTTTTAGCCCTACGCAACACTGAAACCTGAGCTTCTATCGAGTTTAGCTTCTATACACTAACACTACAATTTTTTTTTTTTACACAATCAGATCATCCAAAAAGTAAATACAGGTAATCGTTTATAAAAAGTACTTCTAGGACTAGTAACCTAGAAAATAAGGCAGATTTATCAGCTACAGCAAGTTAGAATACACTGGGTATAATAGTTATTTACATTATCCGTATATATAAGTTAAGTCCAATCTCATATAGTCCTATTTTTATTTTCAGCTTTACGAGGAGCTGCGACATTAAAGGCTAGAGCACTGAAGGAAGTATGGAACATTGCAGCAGTAATTCCAATAGAAAAGGGAATTGGCGTAGGCACAGTTAGAAACAGTGACCAAAATCAGACTAATAGCAATAATTACTGCGAGGGACTTGACATTGAAGAGAACTTTTTGGGTGTTTGTAATCAAGAATTGCTGGCTCGGGGTCGTGAGCTACTCAAGAGAACGCGTAATGGTAATTGCACAAATTCCTTGACACAAAATTGAAATGCCAAAAATCTGTCCCATTTTTTCCTATGTAACTGTGTCTATTTGTTGGACGTTTCAGGTGATCTTCACTGGAAAATAGTCTCTGTCTATATTCATCGAAGCGGAGAGGTAAGCATCGTAATTTAACATGTTATAGCATGTCTTTTAAGATAAACTCTAGTTAATATGTTTTAAAAAGTATTTAAGTATTTATGTTTCCCTATTTCACAGGTGATGCTGAAGATGAAAAGCAAACATGTGGGAAAAACTATCACCAAGAAAAAGAAGAGTACGTCCTAATAATTTTGATATGTTATATCAAAAGAACTTCCAATTGGGACACCCAATTAATGACTTGAAAATTAATTTATGTGGGTGCATGCAGATGTAGTACTAGAAGTATACAAGGATGTACCAGCATGGCCAGGAAGGCATTTATTTGAGGATGGAGAAAAGCGTCGATATTTTGGACTAAAGACAGAAGTACGAGGTGTGGTTGAGTTCGAATGCAAAAATCAAAGAGAATATGAGATGTGGACTCAAGGTGTTTCAAGACTTCTCTCTATGGTTGCTGAGAGGAAGAAGAGATTTCAGAACTAATTAATTAAAGGCCAAATAGATTCACTTCTTCAAGTGAGTACACCATCAGTTTTAATTAATTAGGTACTACTTACTTACGTACTAGTCAGTGAGAACATGAAGGTAGAAATGTATAAAAGTTTTGATGTGCTTGTGAAAAACATTCTAAAACTTATGCATGTATTATAAGTATTCTCTTTGTTTAGACCTCGAAAAAACATTGTGATTCCTAGCACAAATTGTTTATTAAGATGTAGGGCACTATTTGTCACGATTCGGAATTTCCACCATCGGGACCGTGATAGCGCCTAACATTCCACTTGCTAGGCAAGCCAATGTTAAAATATTATCAAGTCAAACCTTATTCAATTCAATAAATAACAGTAAATGAGCCAAAGTGAAACACAACGAGTGCGGAATAATATAATAACTTCATCATTTACTACTACCCGGATCTGGTGTCACAAATTCACGAACATTCTAGGATTCACTACAAGTAAAAGTCTGAAAGAAATACAACTGCTTGAACGAAAGAAACAGTAAAATAGAAGAGATAGACGGGGACTTCAAGGTCTGTGAACGTCGACATATCTACCTCGAGTCTCCGGTGGTCCGGTCCGAGCTGCTATGCCTCTCGATCAACTGGGACCAATACCAAAATCTGCAGAGGAAGTGCAGAGTGCAGTATCAGTACAACCGACCCCATGTACTGGTAAGTGTCAAGCCTAACCTCGGCGAAGTAGTGACGAAGCTAAGATAAGACACCCACAAATAAACCTATGCAATTTAACAGTATATGTACGAAGATAACGATAAATAAAAGTTAGACAATAATATCGGGAGGGGGACATGCTGAGGGGATCACAAGATAAAGAACCACAGCAATAATAAGAACTTGATCAACCAATATACCTTAAACAGATAGAAACAAGTAAACATAGTAAAGGAAAATGCACGGCATCACCCTTCGTGCTTTTACTCTCAACCTCACCATATGAAACAATAGAAACAACACGACATCACCCTTCGTGCATTAACCCTCTCATAACATGGCACGACATCACCCTTCGTGCATTAACACTCACAACACGGCACGACATCACCCGTCGTGCATTAACACTCACAAATATGACACAGCATCACCCTTCGTGCATTAACACTCTCCCTCACCATAAAGCAATGAATAATAACAACATGGAGATATAAATAACAAGAACAAGTCTTACTTCAACATTTGGTTCCACAATACCAATCTCACTTTAAATCAATGCTCAGTGTTGATACCCAATTTTCCCCTCATATTTTTAAATTGTATATATATACACTTTCATAAATAGTATATTTGCATCATTGTTTAATTTACGAAATTCATGTAAGCATTTTTCATAATTTTTCAAAATGTTTAGAGCTCTAAAATGTTCTTGCATTTTAATATCTAGTAATTATCCTTTAAATTATCTTGTGATAACTTGGTTACCTAAAATACTTATTTTGCACCTATAATATATGTTTCAAACATTTTATTTCATTATGTGTAATTACACTAGCATTTTTAAGCTATTTTGTCTAATGTTGCAATAATGACCTATATTCACACAAATGCCCGCTATTTTATATTATTTTATGCCAAAATAGCATATTTATATTTTTGCAATATAAAGTTATTATTTTAAACATTTCAGGGCGTAAATAATATTTTATTTAATTTATTAAGTATTTTAATAAATTATTTTTTGATAAATTTTGGGTATTTAAATAATAGCCTTTCCTAACCAATTTTGGACCACGTTAGCGACCCAAAACTACCCAAAACTTAGCCAATCCGCCACAGCCCAAACCAAACGACCCCTAACCCAAAAACCCGGTCGGTACCCATTTCTTTAACCCGCCCCAGTCCCATTTTAAAATCCTGGCCGTTGATCTCTAAGATGAACAACCTACAATTAACCTACCTTTTATTACCCAACCCTAAACCCTAATTCCCCATTCTTTCTAAACCGCCGCCCTTAAACGCTCTCAACGTCTCTTTTCGTCTCTGTCAAACCCTAGTTGTCTCACCCCCAAATTCCCTCTCCTAATCCCGTTGATAATGAGATTTTACCATTATTTGCTTACCATATTTGGCTTCCTTTGGTACTGGTTACTCGACTTTGGTATTACTTAGGTATTTGCCTAATTTTGGCAAATACCACCTCTATATTGGACGAGAATCGACTCAATCTTGAAGATTTGTGTGATATTCCATCCATATACGCGGATGAACTGGATCCTCCATACCAGTTGCCCGATTTCGAGTTTGAAACCCTAACTAGGGTTTGGAGTTTGATACTTTTTCCTTTTCTGTTGTTTTACTGACTTGCATGCGAGATTTCTCCCTTTTCTTCGTCCGTGTTTACTCCATTTCTTTCCTTACTTGTGTTCAATCAATTATTTTCCTTGTTTGTGCATCTGATTTTACGACTATATAAACCCCTCCCCCCATTCCCTTTAAACAGACCGGAATCGAGATAATCTCACTAAAAAAAACTTGAAGTTTTGCTCTGTGAATTTCTTTATTATCATGTTCTTTGTTTCGTGGTGGCCGACTGAAAGCCAAGGCCACAGAGAATCTACTGTTCGAACTCTTGTGGGTGCAGGCATTGCCCAGGGTTCTCCGAAGCCCTTGGGAACTTTGACGTATCGAGGTTTCTGGGTTCTTGTGGATCTTTTTCTCTTATTTGTTATCCGCTTAACTGGTGAGTTACTTGACATCATAATTTCATCCCTACATGTCTTCGATTTGCAAGTGTTTTCACCTCTGAAATCCTTGGCTCGATATGTTTTCTGGATTACTTTTGCATGTGATTATGTTAATTCTACCTTGTTCTAAGTCCTTTAGCATCTGACTCTCCCCCTAATGCTACTAGTTCTGTGTTTACCCAAGCCTAACTTGGGTAATCTGAGTGCAAAGGTGTCTGGATGTTTCCCTAATCATGCTTGTTTGTTTATCTTTAGCCTCTATAATGAATGCTAGAATGTCTGTGTTAATTATGACCTGTTCACTTACTATTTTGTCGCTCAGCATGCTCACTTGAACCTCATCCCCCATTAGTAACTGATTGAGCTCTTAACAGTTACCTCAACCTATTTTTCCATGCCCTGCTTGAACCATTTTGTGACATGATTTAGATCTTCTCTAGTTGTTTAGTCTATTGTGACCGTCCCAAAATGCCTATATGTGATATTTGGTATGAGTTTGCCCTCTTACACTGTTCTGAGTCCTTGTTCTGCATCTACAATGTGTTATAATTTGTATTAAAACTATTTGCTATCGACCATGATCCTACTTCTATGCTAATATGTTTTCTAGTCTGTCCTTTGTTCATTTGATACCCTGTTTCTTCCAGTGTTTGTCACAAAATATGTTCCCCATCATGTCTGAGTACTGATTAGCATGACCCTAGGATGCATGTTTAGCTTAATCTGAACCTCTTAAGCCTCAATTGGTTTGGTGTCATGACTGCTAGTCCTGCAAACTTGTTTCTTTCCCCCAACTCTTTCAATGTGTGGCTATCTATGTGGTGTTTTCCTATGTGTTGAAATCCTGCTGAACCTGCTGGCTTGTTTGATTAGTTGCTCTCCATGGCTATGTATGCTTTAGGTTATAAGTGTGTTCCCCACTTCTGTCCCTCAGTCACTATCCATTCTCCTGCATTGTCATTTATGATGTTCTGAACTCTTTATTCTTAGCCAGCTGAAAGCCAAGGCTATCAAGGCTCTTACCACTGACCTCCTTAGTGTGAGCACTGCTCGGGGTCCATTTGAGACCCTTGTGAACTCTAACACACTAGGAGTTGGGGTCCTTAAATCACTCCCTCTACTGCTGAAACCTGCACTGTTCCTGACACTCAACTCTCTCTTCCTATGGTCTACTGAATATGCAAAAAGGTTGGTCAGTCTATAGTTGTGTGATCTAGCTTAATTTCTGCTATGGATTCTGGGTTGTGTTGATTCCTAGGTATGTTTACTGAAGGCCCAAAAGGTGTTGGGCATTTTAGTTGGGCCCGCTGAAGGCTTATTATCATCGTTTTGTAAAATATTTTGATTTTATTCATTATTGGGCCTGTAATAACAGTTGTATGAACGATTGGGGTGCTAGTAAAAAGGGGAAAGGGATAGAATTCAATATCTGCATACAAAATGGGTAGATAACATGCCTATAGGACTCGATAATTATTTGCTATATGTGTCTTTCAATTACTATGCACCCTATAGAAACCATGTCATTAGAGAAAAGCACGCGCACGTGCTGTCCGCTAGCAAACACAAGTAAAAATGCTGCAATTATGTTTCTTGCTATGTGTTATTAGAAATCCTGCCTATAGGACTCCAATTGTTTTATTTGACGATGTTCACTTAGAAAATATGCTCATAAAATTAAGTTATGTACTATTCGTTAGATACCACGCCTATAGGAAATAAATGTTAATAACATCCCTTTTAATTCTGCACCGTACACTAGAAGTCATGCCTATAGGGTTTTGATCACCTCATTTGTTGTTATCTTGCACCATACACTAGAAATCATGCCTATAGGAATTTTATCACTTCATTATTGTCTTGCACTTCTCACTATAAATCATGCCCATAAGATTAAGTATAATGATAAAAAATGTGAATGCCAAGCATCAATGGTTAGAGATCTTGCCTATAGGGTATAATTGCTCGTTCTAATGGACCTTTAAAATCCCATTTACTACCTGTTCATGCCGCTGTCAGCTAGCATGAATAATTTTGAGATTCTCCTAATAGACTTCCTTGTCACTCAGCGTGCAGATCACTTAAGATTGCAACATCTGTAAGGTTTAATAACTTGAAACCTGTGACTTCGATAATCAGCTTATAACAACTGTATAATCCCTTCTACAAGTGATGTCTTGTATCTGAAACTGCCCGTACTTTGATTCACAATCATCTAGAAATCATGTCTATAGGTTCAAGGTTCTGAATTCTGAAATCTCCTAATTTGCATATGTGTTTGCGTGCATTTGCCTTCTAAATGTGGGGTCAATGTGAGCCTTTAGTTGCCTTTATGTGAAGTCTTTATATGTTTTGTTTGTCGCATAGATTTTGCAATTTTGAGCAGCCCAGATAAGGTCTAGAACCATTCAAATAGAGGTCCAAAACCCCCTGGACCATAGGCATGGGACGGGTAGTGCACGCATAAGGCACGATTTAGAATCGACTAGTGCGCTTTAGGTAACAACTTAAAGATAGTAAACGGGTAGCAGGAGATGATAGTTTGTGCCCGCTAAATAATACGAGTAACACCCCATCTTGAGGGAGTTACGAAGTATTATTTATGTTGCACGGGGTGATCCTTTAGGCAAAAAAATTTAGGCCCCCCATTTTGTCTTTAAATCAATTAATTGTGTTTAATAATGAACTTCCCGAACTCCTTGTTTTCTTTGTCTTTGTTTGTTCGACTAATTTATATAATTCGAGTCCGGTCGAGACCCACAGTTGTGGACCTCGAAGAGTGCCTAACACCTTCTCTTCGAGGTAATTTGAGCCCTTACTCGATCTTTGGTGACGCAAACTGGTTAAACTTGAGTTACTTGCAAATATGTGCCCTAACGCACCTTAAAAAATGTTAGGTGGCGACTCTCTCTTTTAACACCCTTCCTTTAAAGATTTGTCACGTGTCGAAACCTAATTTCGCGAGAAAAAGGGGCGCGACAGCATGGCGACTCTGCAGGGGATATTTTAGGCTCTTACCATAAGCGAACTTGGTCTATGTGAATTAGTCTTCTCTGATAAGCGTATCTTTATTATTTTTGCTGGTACATGAATATCCGGCTCCCGTTTTCCTTTATTGCTACCTGTACACCCTTTTCCCGTTTTTCCTTTATTTGAAATCACATGCAAATATCTTCGCTCAATTTGGTCATAACATGCGTTTTCCTTTAAACATTTTTTAGAATTGCTACATTATGTCTCTCTCCACCCTCACTCCCTTGTCTGCTTTATTATAATTTTCACATTATACGAACTAGCTTCTTCCTTGTTTTCTTTCTTTTTCATGTCTTTATGTTTCATTCAATACTGTGTTGATACCCAATTTTTTCCTGTATATTTTTATATACAAAATACCTTTCAAATAGCATAGGTATGCATATATAAGTATGTCCAAGAATTTTCCTATTTTTTTATTTAATTTTTAAAGATTTTTAAACCAATTTTATTGCCCTATTTTATCAGTAAAAAACCAATAATTATTCCCTAAATTATTATTTTTTTGATTCACTTATTGTATTCTCATATTTATACCAAAATATAGCTAGGGTAAGTTTTGCACATTTTTTATAAATTTATTTAGTATTTTTAAAGCTAAATTGCATATAATTGCAGTATTAGCCTATTTTAAGATTTAATTGCATTTTATACTTACAAAATTGAGTCCGGTATTTTGAATCTAATAGTTATATATTATTAATTAATTTAGTATCTTTAATTTGTTTCAAGAAAAATATTTTACTATTTTTTATAAAATAAAAGGGGAAAGTGGCTATTTAAATACTAGCCCTACTTATTTTAATTTTAGCCTAAATCAGCCCCCCAATTAAACCCAATTTCAATCCCAAATTGCCCGGCCCAATTCTTAAATTACCCGCCCCTGACCCAATTAAATACAACCCGCCCGGCTCCCCGTTTAATCCAGGCCGTTGATCAAAATGATCAACGGCTACGCTTCATTCTTTCCTTTTTTAATTTACCAACCCCCCCTTAACCCTAATCATTTTCACCAGCCCGCCGCCTCTGAAACCCTCCACTCTCTCAAACTCTCTTGAATATTCTCAAACCCTAGCCGCCTCTTACCATCTCCGCCATGAAATCCACCGGAATCTATGGCCTCCAAGGCTACGAGAGTCCTACACCGGCCTCCTATGGCTCCTACGTGCATGATCTCTGAAGATTCAAGGCCTGACCTTGAAGGTTCATACCCAGACCTCTGTCGATTCGGAGTTCCACGGTCATCTCCGGCGTTGCTCCGGCCTACCATGGTTGTTTAAGCCTAATTCTGACCTCTCCGAGTTAGATCGGTGACCTTTCAAAGCCTTTCTCATTTCTAGGGTTCTTCTGAACCCTAACCCTTTGAGGTTTTCTCCGATTCCTTTAGATCCGTTGTGTATCTATGCTTTCCCTGAGTTTTCAAACGATTTCTCCGGCTTTTCTTTCAAAAAATTACTTTCAAAACCGTTTCTCTTCCGATCTAGGGTTTTCTGGGAAAGTATTTAAGTGTTTTCTGACTTTCTTTTTCTTTCGTGTGTATTTGCCTTTGTGGTGTTCTTGTATTTTCTTTTACCATGTTCTTGTATGCTTCTCTTACGGTGTTTTCCTATATTATGTTCTCGTATACTTGTCTACTGTGTTCTTGTGCTTTTCTTCTACTGTGTTCTTGTATGTTTTCCCTGCTGTGTTTTCTATATTATGTTCTCGAATGCTTTTCTACTGTATTTCCTTTCTCCTGTGTTCTTGTGTTTCTCCTACTGTATTTTTCATTACTAAGTTCCTAAGTTTCTTTATTAAATTCCTTCTACTGAGCTCTGTTTAAAGTTTCTTCTAAAAACTTCTTAGCATGCTTTTTCTACTGTTCTTATCAGTCTTTTCTCATTATGCTTCGAATTAGTTTCTTTCACTCGGTTTTCTTTGAACCCTTCTACTGTGTTTGCATGTTACGTTTCTATCATGTTTCTCATGAGTTCTGTTGCTGAAAGAAGCATGTTAGAAGGTTCAGTTCTTTTCTGAAACCTCTAAACATGTTTCGACTCAATGCTTTCCCTCTCATCTTTGCTTTGTGATTTGCCTGAACTAGGGTTGTATTTCAAAACTCCTAATTCTTTCAGACCAACTTCGAATCTCTGAACTAAGTTTGGACATCCTTGTTTTCATATGATTCTGGATTTTTACTAAACTCTTCTACACTGGATTTTCTATTGATGACATGACAATTTTCTTTCATGCTTAACATGTTCGTATGCTCCTTATATATGAGGAACTTGCCTTTAAAGTGGTTTTCAAACTTGTGATTAAGTCAAAATCCCTTCTAAATAGGTCTAATTGATTCCTTTCCATTGTTTGCTGATTTCCCTTAAGTTAAAATCCTTTTCCATCTTTTTGACTCGGTTCATTCATACAAATCTCAGACCTTGTGATGTACTGTCTGTTAATTGATTTCCTTACCTTATTTGTACAAACCGTGTACTTCAAAACCCTGTCCTTAAATTACCCTTTTATGTATGTGCCCTTAATTGCATGCTGTGCACAAAGTGTTTATTCAATTTCTTTCCTTAATTGGTTTTCACCCGTTTGAATCTGAAACCCTTAATTAAAGGGAGTCTTGTGTAATTGATTGACAATCAGTTCTTCAACTATTTTCTTACCTTATTTCTGCTTGATTTTTACACTATAAAAGGCACGCCCCTTTTTCACAAACACACGGCTGACAATCCTTCATTACACAATTCACAATCTCTTCTGAACTCATACTTGCTCATAATAGTATTCTCTCTTTGCCTGCACTGTGGCCTGTTTAAAAGACTTGTTGCTTTTTCTCTATTTGTCTCTTTGAAATTGGTATATCCTAATTTAAGCTTCAGCATCATCATAATGTGTTTATTTACAGCTTTTGTATCCATGTCTACTTTACTGCTTCTGCAGAGTTAAATATTTAAACTAGCATGTCGATTCCTTTCTGTTTGTTTGTAATGAATCCCTACCCCCTATTACCCCTATGTGTTTTGAGTTATGACTTGAGGCATGGCAATGTAAGTTGTTGTCCATGAATTAAGTTTGATCCATGGGGATCTTAACCTCTAAACAATATGTGTTAACAGGCCTAAGGGTGTGCCAGCATCTCCCATTACTGGGTATGCCCACCAGCCTGCTTTTGCCTCTTGCAACTCCCCATTCCCTATACCCTTGTGTGTACTGATTTAAGCTGTTTCCCTTTTCCCTTTCCTCTTTCAGAATTCCACTTCTGCACTTGCACTCTCTCTTAGTCCCTAAGTTCTTCCCCCTCTTGTGAGCCTTGCCTTGGGACCTTGAGTTCCCTCTGAACTTGGACACTTGAGGGCTGGCCCTTCCACACTGCACTATGTCTTAATCTGGTGATATATTTGGGGTGCAAGCATTGCCCGGAGTTCATGTGGGGCTCTTAGGGAACTTTGACACACCCCAAATGAGAGAAAGGCTTTGAAATGTGACCTCTTGGAGTCGGTTTACTTCACACCTCAGATAGGAAGTCTGAATCAGGCTCTCCTTGGTTGTACTTTTAATTTCTGATGCATTTTCTTTACTTTACTTTTTTTTTTTTCTGGGCTGTAATAACTTTGTAATAAAACTCTCGGGGATGGCTAGTGAAAAAGAGAAGGGGTAACCATGTATGCAAAGGGTAGATAACATGTCTTTAGGAATCCTGCATTTTCTCATATATAGATACCATGTCTATAGGAGTTTCTGAATTTCTGCATTCTCTCATATATAGATAACATGTCTTTAGGGATCTTTGCATTTCTCAATATAGACAAACATGTCTTAAATCCATGCATTTGCTCATATATAGATACCAATGCCTTTAGGAATCCAATGCATTCTCCCATATATAGATACCATGTCTATAGGGACCCCATTCTCTATATAAGATGCCATGCTCTAGTAGGGATACTCGCATTTCTCTCATATAGATTGCCATTGTCTACCAATTATTCCGAAATCTGAATTCTTGCATACATATAGAAAATAATGCACCTATAGTCTTTCCTGAAATCTTCCGCATATCCACTTCCATTAGGCAGAACAACATTATAGGCGCCCTAAGAAATCAAATGCATTAGATATCATCGTTCATCAATAAAATTTACAACACCTAGATATCATGTTTGTGAGGATTCTGCGTTTCTCTCACTATGTCTGTAAAAAGTTGTTCTAAAGTCCAACAAACGCATAGAAAGATTTGGGCCTCAAGAGACTGTTAACCAAATCTTGAATCCGCTTGCTCCATTTGTATAAGTCTAAAACCTAGCAATTAAATACATTCAGCATTAACTGCAGAACTTGTGGATCTTCTTTGCAAAAAAACTCGCCTTTCTTTAATACTGACAACATTTTTCTATCAATCAGTATTTCACGTTTTAATTCATTATTCTGAAATCAGAGATATCATGCCTATAGATCTTTCGTTCCAACACCTTAGAAAATGCATTAGGGTAAAATTTTATAAACTGAAATCGAGATTTTTATTAGCTACAACCACAGCAGGCCTGATTCGGGCTTCTTTATCTGAACTATGTAATAAAATCAGTCTCGCTCAACCCTTTAAGATTTAATTACATTGCTTAAACATGTACGTGCAACGACATGCTAACTTATTGCCTGATCTCGTGTTTAAAAAGAGGTGTCATTTTGAGCCTTTTAAATATTGGTTTACATGCTCTCCCCAAACTGCTATAATGTTGTTCTTGCTTGTCGCCTAGTATTCTTTACCCTTTTGAAATACAATAACCCCAACATCCCCTCCCTCTTTAGGCATTAGTATTACCCAAGTACCTCCGGAACTGATAGGATTGGCGCGGTAATAGCAGCCAGTAAGTAAACGAACCATATCCGCGCCTTTAATACCTTTAACGGGGGGAAAGGTGATATGGGTATTGATGACCATAGTACGTATAAACATCACGTGTAGCCGCCTCATTGAGCGATGATTACCAGGCGAGTTTGTGTAGCGGGTGATCCATATATATTAAATAAACCTCGGACCCTCCTTTCCTTTGTTCTTTGTTTCTTTAAATCTTTTAAAACCATTTCTTCTAAGACAAATCCAACTCTCTTTAGTTCTTCAACCGACTTTTTTATTGTGACCACATTTAAGAGAATCCCCTCTTATTTGAAACTCTTACTTTGCCTATTGTGTTATTTGCATGTAAGTCCAACAAATAGTTTGGCGGGAACACACTAGTGGATCCTTGAAGTGGCGCTAACACCTATCCCCTTGGGAATAATTTCCAATCCCCTACCCAATCTCTGGTTACTTGACTCAAACCTTCTGTAGTTCAACTAATGCATTTTAATCATTAGCTGGCGACTCTATCAATCCAAACCCAATTCCCAAAAGGGAACGAGTTGTCTTTCCAAATGTCATTAAACCGATTTCGCTCAGCGGAAAAAAGCGGGTTCGCCGACAGCTGACGACTTATGCTGGGATATTCTTTATAGTGCTTTTAACCAATTCAAACTATTACTGTGACTTACAGTTCTTGTATGCCGTTTATTTGCTTTAATCTCTTACAAAGCATTTAATTCCTTTTCTATTACAAACTAATAACTTGTCCCCTTTTGTTTCTTTCTCCTAGCTTTCTCTTACGCCTTCCTTTCTGCCATTCCATTTATTACTGTTTTAAATATGTAAGTTTATTTTATGAACGTGCGATAATACGTGAGAAACTTTTTTAAATTATTGCAATAAGCATGTTATCAACATCATATTTCACTCGGCCAAACAAAATACCATAGCCAAGCTATACATGAGTGGTTGCGCCCCTTCTCGCATAGAATCACCCCCTAAATCCGCAAAGGGCATACTTGCGGATCACCAAAACTAGTCGACTCAAACGGTGTAGCGAACGGTTCCCGCCTTTCCCTCTGAGTTGTCCGCTCAATGAGTAACCAGTCAAACCCCATAGAAACCTCCTCCATTTTAATCTGGTGCATGCAATCATGGTCAAAAACCTAGCCGACATCAATTAGTTATCCGCAATAAATGACTTAAGATAGCCTTGTCCAAAATCCACTGGGTTTCCCCTAAAACCCAACGACAACTTATCACGTTACTGTCGCATATCATTTGGAGAACTAAATGCTTCATGCTAATTGTTGATATACAATACGTACGAAACGTCTGGTGGGGATAAGGGGTCAACCCTTTATTTGCAGGATAAATGAGCACGAAGTCCCAAATTCGGGTATGGTCACCAAACATCACCTAAAATTGCTAAAGCTGGTGGGGGATCTCACTTCTGTGAGTCAGAATTTTGTGCGGAAAATATTGGCGAAACAGCCTTCTCTCTCGCTGGAAATCCAACCAAAAACAAGATCATCCAGAGCCTACCTCTGCTCAGACTAAGCCAAATTAGGAAAGCTGTTCGCATGGAGCAACAATGCTCGAGCCTGGGGAAGGTCCCATCTGGACCAAATAGATAGGAATTTCCATTTCCGCTTTATAAGATGTAATAAGGCCGATGGCCATTAGTGATTTTTATTTTCTTATTATTTAGTGTCGTTTTGGGATTCGTCTACCTTTTATCAATGAAATGAGGCATTTAGCATTCTAAGTTCTCCAAATTAACTTGTCGCTAGGCCTACCTCGGGCACAACGAGGTCCCCAAAATTAGGACGCGCTTTATATTTTAGCACTACGTGTTTAAATATTGCAACATTTTTCTAATGATCCTTACTGACTTGTTACCTTTTGTTTTACTTTTTGTTTATTCCCCTCCCCAAAGGTTAATTCGTGAACTCTGGCAATATCATCATATTTTACGAGATCCAGGGGCCCTCCACCTACTCCTCCTCCCAGTCATGTCAGATACAGAAACAAAGGAAAAATGGAAGTTTCAAACAACTCAGCTGAACGGGTAGAGGTCACTCATGGTACTCTGGTCCCGAAGGAAAATGCATCCCAACTAGAACAAAAGTTGTTGAAGTTTTAGGTAGAACTTGATCAAGTCTGGAATCTGGCAAATCTGTCATTTTCCCTCACCACTCCAGAGGTTACTTTCCCAAAAACTCAGAATCCTGTACCTCCGCAAAACATCCCAAAGCAACAAAACCATCCCGCTCCTCACCACTGATTGCTACCTACTCCGCACCAATAAAAGGTAGCAAGAGAGGGTCGCAATAGCTTTTACCCGATATGAGGATCGGGATCGAATTCCTCAGGGAGCTAGAAAGGGAGTTGATGTATTCATTTAGTCTAGAATCGTGTACTTGTTCCAAATGTCACTTCCAACGTTTTTGGGTTTTCTTTTATAAACTACTAATTAGACT
>NW_017673079.1:101452-152554 GCF_001879085.1 Nicotiana attenuata | reverse complement strand
TTCGGCCTGTTTTGCATGGGTCACTTGGGAAATTTCACAGTTGGCCTCTTTTTCATTACTTTTAACTCCAAAACTGCTCCTTACCCTTCCTTATACATATATCACCTGCAAATCATGAAAAGCACTAATAAGAGCATTTTGTCATCACCTTTAGCATTAAAACTACACAAGAAGGTGATTATTTAAGGTGTGATTATAGTCAAATTCACCTATTATCAAGGGTGTACATAGGTCGGGTTAGTTCGGATTTTATAATTATCAAACCAAACTAATTGTGTCGGGTATTAAATCTAAAGACCAAACCAAACCAATAAAACTCGGATTTTTTAATCTCGATTTTTTTCGGGTTATTTGGGTTTTTTCGAGTTTTTTTCCGGTAAAATCTTTGTAGCACAAAATATATAATTTGTGCTCAAAATATTTCGTTAATCCTAGTAAGATACAACTATACAAGGCATCTTTCAAGAAAATAATACAAAATATGAGATGTGTCATGGAATTATCCTAAAATATTCAACAACAAAGACAATAAAATTATGTAATATAAATATTGCTAATTAAAAAGTCATAACAAAAATAGACATCATCTAAATGTACTAAGTCATGCTAAAATAAGTATACTAATAAGGGAGTATTAATTACATGACTAAACACTGAAGAAAAAATAAAAATAGATTACATATTTTTATCTAGATTATTGCAAAACAAAAAAATAGATATTCAATGTGGTTCGTAGTATTGAATTGAATGTCTATTGTTAGCATTAGTATTAATTTGATTTTTGTTTAATTGGGCTATTGTTAGCATTATTTAAGTTACTGATATTAATGGCTATAAAACTTATTGGAACATTCAAAAGTTCTAAGTCCAACTTTGAAATAATATCTTAAAAGATAAAATTATAAAAAATTTAAGAAATATTTATAAATTAACATACAATAAGTTATATTTATATATTAAATATATCTAAAATATCTATATATGTAATGTCGGGTTGGTTTAGTTTCGATTTGACTTTCTTTAGTTAAAACCAAACCACTTATGGTCGGGTTTTTTTCCCAACACCAAGCCAAATCAAACCAAACCATAATCGGATTTTTCTTATCGATTTGACTCGGATTATTGGGTTGGTACGATTTTTTTGTTTCCTTTTTACACCCCTAGTCAGTTGGATGTATAGTTCCAATCAATGTCTTTTGGTTAAGCACTAATGACCACGGGTTGAGAAAACATAAACTCCTTTTAATTATAAGGTTACTTTGTTCCAAATGATTATGTTTGATATTGAATTGCTGACACGAGTCATGTTCTCGTATGTTACTTCTCTAGACTTTTGGCACATTTTGGATAAAAATGCATAAACCATATTAAGTTTTGTTTCTTTTTCAAACCTTCAATTTTCAAGTTGGATGCGATGACATGTATTCTTAACTTAATGTTTGACGACTTCATCATGCAACACCCAAAATAGACCAAAAATCAATCCCTACCAGCATGGTTAACAAATGGTCGCCTTAAAATGATTTCTCTTAGGAAGTTTAAGTTACTCTATGGTCAATTGCCAATATTCTTATATAGATTTGATCATTATGATGTATACACAACACGGATTCTTTTATATCACGTAGGAGTGTCAAATGGGCGAGTTGGGCTAATTTTAGACGGGTAAAAATGGGTTGATTCAATAAATGGACATATGACCCGCCCAAAAGTTACTTGTGCTGAGATGGTTTAGGTCAAGATGAGCTAAATTTGGGTTACAGTCCAACCCGATCAATTTTTACCAAACTTTAATGTTAAAATAGCACGGACTAGCAGTTTTCGGACTGGTCATTCAAAAATAGCCAGCGTTTGCAAAGTCATTGAAAAATAGCCATTATTTTGCTGCAACAGGGACCGATCCAGCATAATATACTGGAGATCGGTGCACCTGTGTATGAACTTCCAGCATATTATGCTGGAACTCCAACACGCGAAAAGTTCTAGCATAATATACTGGAGATTGGAGCACCTGTGTATGAACTTCCAGCATATTATACTGGACCGGTATATTATACTGGAACTCCAGTATATTAAGTTGGAGTTCCAGTATACTTATGCTGGAACTCCATTATAATATGCTGGAGTATTTTCCGGGTTTTGAACAGTGTTTTCGTTCAAATTTATCTTTACATAAAAAGAGGCTAAATTTCGATTACTTTTGAAACTATGGCTATGTTTGAATGGCCACTTGTAAATCTGGCTATGTTTGAATTTCTCCCAACTTTAATTAATATGTGTTGTTTTCATATGAATTGTATAATTATTGAATAAGACTTTTTTTTTCCTTTGTTATGATTATATATAACATATCAAACCAAATCAAAAAAATTATCTCTAAGATATTTTGAGCAAAGTTACTTATGGATCAATGTGGGCTAAAAATTAATCCAATTTTAATTGGGTTGAGATGAGTTAGTCAAGATGTATCGAGTTCAATAAAGAGGAATTTACATAGAATTCAACCCTTTAACGATTTATTTATATTCCCTACAACTGATTTTACAAAATTAGCTTTAGTACAACTTATTTTAAAATTTTACCTTTTTAATTAAATTATGTACAACTTTTCATGTCCTAAAATCTCTCCCTTGAGATTCTCTCTCACTTAAAAGATATCTCTTTCTGATTCTTTTGTAATCACTTTTTCTATGTAAATATAATAATATATATATATATATATATATATATATATATATTTATATATATATATATATATATTATATTATATTTTGTTTCCCTCAAATTTGCTTCTTCTTTATTTCCTCATCAGCGGAAACGTGTTTACTTCCCCAATTTTTTTTATAATATATTATTGTGTGTGTGTGTATATATAACCTTCTACAAGTATACAAGAGACGCATACCAACTACGGCTAGTACCTATTATTAGGGAATATGGAGCGCTTGTTATGAGGCAGTGTTGTAGTGGTAACCTAATATGTTTATATTGATAATTAATAATTAACAAATTGGGGAACATTTAGGGCCTAACTATACGCTTCAGATTACCATACCCCTTAAATAGGAAAAATTCCATACGTTTCAGGTATACTTAATTCCCCTTAAATAGGGATAGTTACCATATTTTTAGAGTATATTTTTAACATATATGTTGTACAATTTGTAATTCAAAACCAAGTTGTATATTATGGAATATTTTACAAATCCTTAAGTAACTATGAAAATTTTCCTTTAATAAATGAGCGGGTCTATAACCAGCCCAACCTTGGACGGATTTGGCGGGTCATTTGAGTTTGGGCCAAATTTGAAAGCCCTAATATCATAGAAAGAGAGACTTGAGTGTAAGTTTGACTAATGATTTTTATTTATAAGATTTAAGCTTTGCGTTTTGAGCACTGGTTCGAGCCGTGGAAGCAGCCGCTAATGCTTGTATTATGGTAGGTTGTCTACATCACACCTCATGGAGTGTGGCCCTTCCCCTGGTCCCTGCATGAACGTTGAATGTCTTGTGCACTAGGCTCAAGGCCGGCTGGAGCCTAAGGCCACTAAGGCAATGGCCTTAGGCTAGGGTTGTGCATGGATCGGATCGGATCGGATTTAGCACAATTCGGAACGGATTTCGAATTTCGGATTTTAGAAAATGCAATTCGAATCCGATCCCAATTAATATCGGATAGGATCGAATTTAAAGTTTGCTTCGGATCGGATTATTATGCCTCAAAGTTGCAAACTCATACGTATATTTTCTTTATAAAAGAAGCAATACAGTAAGAATAATTCATGCTTCTGCAATTATGAGAGTACTATGGTGCCAATATAGCTAAATCTATCAATTGTTAAGGTAATAGCTTGGAGGAAAATGTAAAGGAAGTACTAGCTATTCGAAATAAAATTTTAGTATTTATACATGCCCTAATAATTTCAGGTTGCGGATCGGATTGGATCGAATCGAATCAAAATTATACCAATCCAAATCCGATCCGAAATCAAAAAGTTTAATAAACACAATCCGAAATCCGATCCAATCCAAAATTCGAAATTGAAAGGATCGGTTCGGATTTCGAATATCCGAACCAAATGAACAGCCCTACATTAGGGCCCCAAAATACTTAAATAATATACTTCCTCGGCTTCAAAAAGATTGTTTTAATTTGACTTGGCATAAACTTTAATAAAGAAAGGAAGACTTTTGAGATATCTGGTCTTAAATGAGCCATATCATTTATGTGGCTGTAAAACTTTTGAAACTTGTGGTCTGAAATCTTCCTTAGAATTTATGTGGCTATAAATGCTTCTTATTAAGGAAATATTTAAAGATGCCAATCTTTTTTAAACAGAATAATAAGGAAATAATGTCAACTTTTTGAAATAGAGAGAGTATATAAAATCTAATAATTATGCACTATTGATAGAATTTTTAAATTATTTGGTTAAAATAGTTATAGCTAAAAGTTTTACACATCTTAAATTGTACTTACTAGTTGTTTCCTGTCTTTAGTTAGTCTCGAATTAAATCATTCTTCTTACAATGTTAGATTAGAATAATTTTTCTTAATTCTTTAAGTGCTTTTATAGATATTTTTTAAGTTACTTTAAGTAATTGTTCCCTCCGTTTCAATTTAGATGAGGTAGTTTGATTTGGCACAGAGTTTAAGAAAAAAAAAAAGACTTTGAAGCTTGTGGTCTTAGAAGTTTAAGGGGTAAAAATTTTGTAGGACACGATATTTGTGTGGTTATAAAAGCTTCCCATTAAGGATAAAATAGGTAAAACGAAGAGTTTAAAGTTAAATTATTTCCAATTATAGAAATGTGTAATTCTTTTTGGAACGGACTAATAAGGAAAATGAATCATCTAAATTAAAACAAGGGGAGTATTAAAATCCGTGCTTAACACTAAATGACTCTTGAAACATATTAGTTACTACAATATTATTTGTTTCAACTTATATTTAGAAGTAAAAGTGCTAAACTATATAAGTAGAAGAATACTCTAATTGACAAACACAGTCAAGTAAAAAATGTTAATTCAATTACCGTTAATAATTTCTATATCAGTTGTCTCGGTTGAAAAAGTTTTTCAAAACTAAATCAATAAAGTTCAACATGATAACACAAGAGAGATTAAACAAATTGGTTATGTTGGGATATACTATTAACCATGCGGTTTAGACATAGTATTATATTTTATTTTTTATGGAACAATTATTTATTTAATTTATTCAATTCAATAAAGTACTATTTTAAATAGATCATTTGTTACATGTGCGTCCTTTTGGTTATGTAGTAGACAATTTAGTGTATGGAGTCTTAGCTCATGCACAAAAGATTAAATTGTCGGTTCTCATAATTAATAAACTATGTTCACAATCAAAGATATTATTGGACAAAATATCTTGATGGTTGTAGCACAAGATTATAGTATAATTTATCTTGATTATGGGAGTAGCTTTACTCCGACTTCTTGTGCTAGTATATTGAACAGACCAAGGAGAGAAAAGATGTTTATGTACTGAATATATATAAAATATTTTCTTTAATTTATTAAATGAGATTATGCTCCTAATCTTGATATAATTATTATAATCAATGTAATTTGTTTATTATTTTGATTTATCAAAAGGTACGACTCTATTCAGAGTTAGTGTATGCCTAATAGATTGGACAATAACGAATAACATTTATGAAATAATAATTAGTTGATAGAATCCATGACTCGGTTTTGAGTTTGATAATACCCCTTTATGTAAGCTTATAAGTTTTCATGTGAAAACCCGGCCGATGAATTTTGTATCCGTCACATGAAATGGTTTAGGCGGAATTATAAAGGATTTAATTAGTTAATTGAATTTAATTTTCAGTATTTAATTTAATTAACTGGTATTTGAAATCTTAACATGGGGAGTTAAAATAAGTGTTAATGAATTTTCAAAATTCATATTGAGGAGTTCAATTGCAGTTTTTAGTGGAATAAATTGCAATTAATTATAGTAAGAATTAATTCATGCTAATTTTGAATTAATACTATAATTAGTAGCCTCTTATTATTTCTGTGATCCCTGCTATACTTAGTAAAAACCTAGACAGACTTGGGTAAAAAGTAGCTTGGGAGAAAAGTTATCCTTTTGAGTTAGAGTAGGATTCTACTTGCAAAATCCTGCACGTTTTTGAGCCCCTATTCTGGCTTAATTTCGGGTCTATTAAAGGAAGACTAGTTTCACCTAAGAACTTACCTTTTAGTTGTATTGTTCTTGCCCACCCAAAAGCAAAATTGTCCAAAGGTTTTACCAGGCATATAGCAGAAGACTGCAGTCCTAGATTCTTGCTGTTTGGAGGATTTGTGCGACTATTTCAAGAGGTTAGTGCTTCTAATCCTGTTATTATTGCGTCGTCTAGTTTACATGTATTTGATGCCTGGTTTGTATGCTTGCTTCCGCTGCGCATATTCTAACAGGTTAGCCATTAGCAATGATTAAAACCAATTATTACTTCTTTAAATTTCAATAAATTATAAGAGTAAAAAAATAATTAAAAAAATATAAGGCCTCACTTTTTATTTTCGCCTTAGGCCCGTATTATGTTAAGCCGCCCTTGACCGGGCTGAATCAAAAATTTTAAACACTAGTTACATGTAATGAGAAAGCCATAAAGAGTTTTGAGTATGACAATATTTGTTGAAACAAATGGGAATGAATGTGTATATGAGTTAGTAGGTTTGCTTGCCCGGGTGAACTCATACAGACGCCGGTCATGACCTTAATTTCGTATCGCGATAAAAAATCTGAGGTGAAAGCGAGAAGTTGATATTTATGGGTTGTAAACTTTTCATTAGACATATAGTTTGTTTTAATTATTGAGTTCGCAACCAGTTATTTATACATAATTAATGAATTTTATAATACTAATATTGTGTCTAAGTAAAAGATACTGAATTTGCCAAAACCCGTATCACATAGGACAAAAACATGAGTAGCTAAATCTAACAAAGATTCTAATTAAGCTGGTCATATATTCAAAGAATAATAATAAGATGATTACATTACCTTAGCCGCCATAAAATCATTTGTATGAATGGGCGTAACTACCCATATTTAAACTATATTTCTGAGGACAAAAGAATATAATCATAACTTCAAGGTAGTACAACTTTTCTATTATTTACTAGTATTTGTAGCAATTTCATGAATTTTAATTGAAACTTAAATTATTTGATTCTCGTACTTAATAATGTTTAGGTTTTAACAGTTAGCTTTGCCCCGTCTCTATATACAGCAGATGGTTGTTTAGTTTATATCCACAATAACTTTTTGACTTTGAAACTTTGACTTGACCTGCTTGTCAAGTTTGACTTTTCAAATCTCTTTTTAATTAAAATTTCAACCGCAAGGTAGGTTGCAGTCATTTTGAGTTGTCATTTACTGGGATTACGGCTTAAATTTTTGTTTTTAAGGAGAGTCAAAAAAAATCGTTAAGTTAAGGTTTGTATAGTTTGATAAGTTTGTGTCGTGTAATTTTTAATTTGGAATAAAGATTCATCGCTTTGTAACCTTTGTTTAATAAGTTGAGCTCCCTCCGTTTCATATTAAATAAGCTACTTTCCTTTTTAGTCTGTTTCAAAATAAATGACACATTTCTAAATTTGGAAATAATTCAACTTTAAACTCCTCATTTTATCCATTTTACCCTTAATGAGAAGATTTTATAACCACACAAAAGTCATGGCCCCACAAAGCTTTACCCCTTAAGCTTTTTAAGACCTACAAACTGTCAAAAGTCCTTTCTTTTTTCCTTAAACTCTGTGCCGAGTCAAACTACCTCATTTAATTTGAAACGGATGGAGTAATAATTTTCCGCCACAAAAAAAGAAGTAATAATTCATAAATTTATAGTTGAATACTTGTTATCCTAAGTAATTTAAATATTAATCACATTGTAACTTAAATATACTTTATGGTGCGATGATATGTAATTAAACTTTCTGGATTTAAGAACTCGTAGTATAAATGATAAAATGAATTTCAATCTAGTAAGAATCTTATATTTTATTGTTAGTTTGTTTTTGTATTTTAAAATTTTAATTGTGTGCTCTGTATTTAATATGATTGCATTCGAATTTAACTTTTAATTTGAACTAATAATTCATAGAATTATCACGTATGAATTCAATTTTCAATTTAAGCAATTGATGATTCTTGCAATTTTTTTCTTAATCAATCAATTTATTGTAAATATAACTTTTATTAAATGAGTTGCGTACATAAAAAAAAAAAAAAAAAAACATTAAAGACCCAACTCTGACTTATCTTAGACTCGATTAAGAGAAGAGGGTAGCCTGGTGCACTAAGTTCCCGTTATGTGCGGAGGCTGGAGAAGACCACAAGGATTTATTGTACGCAGTCTTACGCTGTATTTTTGCAAGAAGCTATTTCTACGGCGCCTTGATTATACGAAAGCAAAAAACTTAAAATTGTGGGGGTAGGGAGCGTTTTGGGAGGTAGAGGTGGCTACAAAGTGGGCCACGGCCGATGTCACCCGAGCTAGCTACTAAGCCAGTCTACCGGGCCCAGTGCCTTGTTGGCACAAACTCCCGCTCCGATAACCAGCCTAGTGTCCTCCCCCAATATTGGACCGCTCTGGTCTAGATTTAATCGAGACGGATGTGGGCTGACCTGGGCCACTTGCCACCTTTAGGTGTAAAGAGGCATGGATAGAAGACGGTGAAAGAAAGTAAAAATAGCACGGGCTAGCCAGTTTTCGGACTGGTCATTCAAAAATAGCCAGCTTTGCAAAGTCATTGAAAAATAACCACTAATTTGCCGCAATACGGAAAGTTCTAGCACAATATACTGGTGATCGGTGCACCTGTGTATGAACTTCCAGCATATTATACTAGAACTCCAACACCCGAAAAAGTTCCAGTATAATATATTGGAGATTGGAGCACCTGTGTATGAACTTCCAGCATATCATGCTGGACCGGTATATTATACTGGAACTCCAGTATATCATGCTAGAAGTCCAGTATAATATACTGGAGTTCCAGTATATTATACCGGAATTTCAGTATATTATGCTGGAGTATTTTTCGGATTTTGAATAGTATTTTTATTTTACATGAGAAGTGGCTAAATTTCAATTACTTTTGAAACTGTGGTATTTTTGAATGACCACTTGTAAATCTGATTATTTTTGAATTTCTGCCCGAAAGAAATGGTCACGTGAGAATTGAACGTTACAGTTTGCGCAAACCAAACTGTTAAAGTTGAAGTCATCTCAAGATTAAAAAAATTTCAATTACTTATGCTATTATTCATTGAACGATTCAGAGTTCTGAAATTAAGAGAACTCCACTTTAGCATGAAAATCTGACATAAAACTAAAGTTTATTTCGAAATGTCAGCTTAAATTAATCAGAAATAATGTAAATAAAGGTTGCCGTTATGTAGTGGTTCATTGAAATTTGCTTAAACATAACTCAAGTTCACCGCATTCAATATTGCGTATTCGCATCCGAATAAATATACTCATGAATTAAACAACTGCACGTTTGTCGAGCTTTAATATAATGCAACTTGAAGTCTTTTGATCTTCTAGATGCTTGAATACAATTGTAGAAGAACAATTAATGTTTAATTTTTCAACTACACATTTCAAAATCTTAAATTACTTCTTTAATTAATCATTCCGAATAATATTTTGGGGTGCAAAAGATTTTTCTGAGTAAAAATAGCACGGTATAGCCAGTTTTCGGACTGGTCAATCAAAAATAGCCAGCGTTTACCAAGTCAATGAAAAATAGCCACTATTTTGCTGCAATAGAGACCGGTCCAGCATAATATACTGGAGTTCGGTGCACTTGTGTATGAACTCCAGCATATTATGCTGGACCGGTATACTTTGCTGGCTCCAGTATAATATACTGGAGACTGGAGCATCGGTGCTCCAAACTCCAGTATATTATACTGGACCAATATACTTGCTGGAACTCCAGTATATTATGCTGGAGTTCTAGTGTACTTATGCTGGAACTCCATCATATTATGCTGGAGTTCCAGCATACTTATTCTGGAACTCCAGTATAATATGCTGGAGTTCAAGTATACTTATGTTGGAACTCCAGCATAATATACTGGAGTATTTTCCGGGTTTTAAACAATGTTTTCGCTCAGATTTAATTTATATAAAAAGTGGCTAAATTTCGATTACTTTTGAAATTGGGCTATTTTTGAACGACCAGTTGTAAATCTGGCTATTTTTAAAATTTACCCTTTTTCTGAAGGATGAGTGTGTAATAGGAATTTGGTTACTAAGTCCGGCCGGAGGATAAACTACATATTAAGCCTTTGGTTAATTTTATAATTTCTTTGCTCAAATTATATATCGTCATGTCTTGTATTTTCGTAGGTAACTTTTCAAAATTATTACAAAAAAAGAGAAACTTCCGTTCTTCTTTCAATCTTGAGCCTGGCTAGGCAGAAAAGATAAACCAATAAGAAAAATAAAATTGGAAGTTATCTTTCTTCTTTGCGTTTTTAGTTATTAGGATATGGCATAAGTTTCTTCAAGTAGGGTTTTGTTTTTATACATAAATGGTGTAAATTTTTTTGCACTATCAATGAATATTGACCTTTGAAAATTAGTGTTTACCAGGTTACCAACTGATATCTAACGTTATATAATTGCTTTTAAAGTATGTTTTTTTCTGCTTTAATGTAACGTACTATGTAGTCTCTTAATTTTCTAGAAGCTCTACTACACATTCTAGAAATAAAACTTGATTTGTCTCGAGATATAAGAACAATGTAACATGTCTATCAACATATCTCAAAATCATAAATGTACTTCATTAATTGATCAAGTTGGAATGCCATCCTATTCAATTATGTATGGCTAACATCAATATACATTATACCATCCTTATTTCTTGCAGCTACAAAATATCAGCAAGTTGTTTTTTACCTTTCGCAATGAACTTGTAAAATCAAATTACAAAAAAAGAAGAGAGTTCTGTTCCTCTTTGATCTTTCTTATATACTACCTACTAAAGTTAGTCCTTTTTTTTTTTTTTTTTTTTTTTATCGCTTTTATCTGGATAAGGTACATGTGTTTTCACCTATCAATATTTATGGCCGGATACCTTTTTTTTCTGCGTTGACTTCTAACTAAAAACCAAACATGGAGCAACTTTTTGTGATGTCACATTATTGTTTACCCGTAAAACACAGTACAGTTGAATTTATAACGTGGTTTATAGACAAGCGAATCAATTTGATCCCAAAATAATAAATAAATTTTGCAAGACTTAGCGTTGAAATCGAGATAAAGCAGCAGATAGCTTTGGTTCCGGGAGCAGAGCTTCCGAAAGCAATAATACAAGTATTAATAGGCAAGAAATAAACTATTATTGAGCTTTTGAATAGTATATAGCATAACTTTGTCAGAAAAATCCTCCCTTACAATGGTTGTTGAAGTCACTATTTATAGTTGCACCAAGGGAACAAGATCCTAGGATCAATCCCCTCTAAATTCTCAATTATGGGGGGCCATTGAAGAATGTGTAATGGCAGGCTATGAATGCCATATTTTCTATAACGGACTATGTATTTAATACTACAGAATATTCTTCATTGAATGCTATCGGGTGGCAGGCATTCATTTGTCTTTATGAGCAATATCCCCTTCGGGGCCTCTCGATGCCAACCGAACCTGCTGCCCCCGGTCCTGATTTCCACCTATCTCGCTTTTCATCTGTCTTCGGTTCCACGTGTTGCTTTATTATATGAATATTTAATGTGAACTAATTTTACCCTATACAGATAGTTCCCCTACTTTCGGGTGGCATATCCTTGTGTCATCGGAAAGTTGGTGAACATACCTTTTTTGGCTGGAAATTTTCTGATCCCCTCTGAAAGGTTTCTGACGCTTGATTAGACGCATGTTTCTCCGCATTTAATGCCCCGAACACGCGTCACTCCATGATTCAGCAATATTTTTGCCGATTCTCGAGGTAATCATGGCCTCGATTTTAGCCGCCTATTCCTTTACTTATACACCTCATTCTCCTTCTTTTACACTTCATAATTTTTTGAACTCTCTCAACTTTTCTTACTCAACTCTCTCTTGCTTTCATCTTTCTTTAACTTTCTTCTTCAGAGAAATCCTCACTTCCTTCTGCTAACCATGGCCTCCACTTCCAAGAACTCCAGCTCTTCAAAGAACAAGGAAAGCATAGATGCCATAAGGCTTAATACAACCAAGGACTTTGAAGAGAAGTTTCCTTCTGCTAACTCCCGCACATGGGCTGTTGGTGTGTACCCTTCTTTCATCCGTCCTTCTAGCATTCCTATTGTGAAGGAAGACTGTGGTTGCCAAGATTTGAGCATCATCGCTCCCGATTTGGCGGAATGGGTAACCTTCCCTAAGAAGGGTAAGTTTACACATACCCCTTCACTTTGGGACCGTTCTCATTGAGAGGGGGGACTTGACCCTGTAATTCTGGAGTGCTTCCGCTATCAAGTCTACTTGGCATAGATGAGCCCTTCTGTGTGGCGGACGGTAGCCTGTCTTCGGCGGTTATGCCAGGAGACGGGGGAAGAGCTCTGCCCACTTGAATGATGAACCTTTATTCTCCCAAGATTTTCCGTGGGGGAATAATAAACTTTAGTAAACGAGGTCATCATGCTTTGCTCACCAGCATGGATGACGACAACGATCGTGGATGGATGGAGCGGTTCGTTGTAGTTTCCACCAGGGATATCATCCTAGCCACAACTCCATCATTTCCTAAGTCATAGACTCGCACACGTAAGTTCAACGTCTGCCTTTTCTGTGATTAAAGATTGCTTCATGCTATTATTGATCCTTCTCTTTTCATTATTTCAACAATCTTCTGGACCAGTGGGTCCAGAAGATTTTGGATGTTACTATGCTTGAGACCCGCCGGTGGAATGAACTAGCCCTCAAATATGCGTGGAAGGCCAAAAATCATTGTAAGTTGATACTCAAACTAATCTTGTTTTTGCCTCGCATATAAGAAAACTGGCTAACTTCTTTTTTTTTTGTTGAATTTAGGTCTTCCGTTGCACTCTGTTACCGTCCTCGTGGAGGATGATTGGGCTGATCTCGCAGATGCGGTGAGGTTGCTACAAGAGGCCTTTGCCCGAACGGGTGTCATCGGACCTACTTCCGGTGTAGGTTCCTCTTTTCAGAGTCGCCGGCCGGAGAATAAGCAACAAAAAAGGCATCGTTCATATACGAACGAGGGTAAAAATAAAAAGGTGAAGAACGTTGTGCCCGAGCCAATTGCTGCCACTATGGTGATCGATGATGATGGGGGAGCCAGTGAAGAAGGGGCTTCCTTACAGAGAAGACAACGACCTTCATCAGCACAACAGAATGCTCAGTTTGTTGATCTAGTTACACCAACAGAGGACGACGTCCATGCGCTCTGGGAGAGTGTGATATAACGGAAGATACCAATTCTCACTTTCGAGTCCCAGCGGCTACTTCCGGTGTCGTGAGGTTGGGTACTGGGCATCTTCCGTCTTAGGTTGATGAGCAACCAATATCTAGAACTGTTTCTGCCCTAGTTACTTCTCAACCCACAACGCCATCAGTTTCATCTCCTTCTTCATCAACCATGCCTTCGCCATCAGCAACTGCTACATCATCCCACCGGCCGCAAACACCCGATAGGAGGATGTCCCTCCTCCCCAGTCCGCAGTTCATGGGAATTTGGGGAATAACTATTCCCCCTCATCCGCAGATCCTCAGAAGAGGAGGAACGTCTCCCTCTCTGTCTCTACCGAGTGCCTCTGATGTCCCGGCCAGTGGAACTCGCCAATTACCTGAAGCCTCTGTTTACAGAGAAAGATAAAAATAAAATACATTCTCTCTCGGGGAAGTGTATGATAAATAATGCCATGCACAACGCAGCAGCGGTACGATATTTGTTCCCTTTACTGTTTCTTCTAGCTTCGCTATGACAGGATTTTTGGCTTAAACTTATGCTTTCCAGGCTAACTTCCTCGCTTCCGAGGGCCTATAGAGGTTGATCCTTGATAAAGAAAAACTCACATCTGAGAGGGATCAACTGTTAGCCGAGCGGGAGCAAATTGTTGCTCGCCTCCCGGCACTAGAAGCACAAGCTGCCGAAGGCGTTGAGTTGGAGGCTCGGTTGCAGCAGAGTGAACAAGAGGTGGTGACCCTCAGCCAAGAGGCCGCCCTTTTAAGAGTACAATTTCAAAAGGCCAAGGCAAAGTGGTCCAAGGTCCAAAATGTTGTTCTTGCTGCTGCCGAGCGCGAGGCTGCCTCTATTGAAAGACTCAATAATTTGGAGGCCGCCTTGTACTCCAAAGCCGAAGAGGCGTCTACTGCTGAGGAGAAGCATGCCCGGGAAGAGAAATATAAGAAGGTCATAGAGCACAAAGTTTATAACTCCACTATCTGTGACCTTAACGACAACCTTCAGGCCGTTAGACCAGCTTAACGAAGAGTTGCAGTGCCAAATGGCTTCCCTCATTATTGAATAAACATATTCTATGTATATCATGAGGAGAAAAACCTTGGAAGAGGCTAAAGCGGGTGTAATTGACTTTGATGCCGAGATCGCCAAGGCCCGCGAGCCGGAGTCAACTCCCCGGAGGGGCCTCCTAGTTCAGCCTGACGTAACTGACTCTTCTAGTTCCGGTTCCGTGTTTTGGAGGAGGAACTTGAAGTTGATGATGATGAATGCTGAGGTCCTAAGCTGGCGGCAGATCCGCCTACTTCTCTTGGGGGCGCAGATGCTTCTCTTCCCCCAAGTTCAGGGTACGCAGTAGTTTAGCTTTTTACTTTCTTTTCCCTTTGTCTTTCTTTTTCATACTTTTGTACTTGTGCTACTTGGCAGGTTTGTTATATATAAAAGTGCTTTTTCAAATTTTACTTTTTTGCGTCGAGTTATAAAAGGCTTCGAGTGTAGTTTTCCCCGAAGGCATTTGGATTCCGGGCATAAGTTCTTTCGGAACCAACCCTTTGCTGTGAGGGTTTCATAAGAGAGGGCCCTCTTATGTTTACAATGCTTTTGAAGAGGACGTCTCCTGTTCAGTACGGCACTAGCACTTGAAGTACTTGATTAACTTTCAAATGATAAAATTAATTCATCGTTTGGACAAGAAACAAGATAAAAATAAAAGGACTTTATTTTATTCCTTCCATTTTCAAAAGTACATAAGCACTCGTTGTGCTGAAAAGAATTGCCAATTACTTGTGGCTAATTTGTACAACTTGTTTCTACAGGGCTGGTCGTGCAGTCCCCTATCCCGATGATACATCTTTGTTCTAGGATTTCGTAGTCCCGGTTTATGTTGGAAGTCATGTTAACGTATTCTCATATCATTCCCCCTAGTGTTCGAATGAGAAATATGAATTTGAACACTGAAAGTCTTGTTCCTTTGATGACTCCACTAGTGAATGGTTGTATAATCTTTGGTTCGATAGAAAGCGTCACTTCCCATTAGGAACTTTGCTATAGAGCCAAAGATTACCTAATCACCCCCAGTAGCTTGCACTCATGAACGGCCGGGTAACCTTTGGCTTGATAGTAAGCTTTATTTCCCGGTATGAACCTTGCTACCAAGTAAAAGATTATCTAACCGTCCCGTAGAGGTTCATTGTTTCCATGCCTTGTCGTTTAAAGGTCTTATTTCTGCTGATGATGCTTCCTTCGTAGTATTCTTTTTATTGCTGCCTCTTTAAAAACCTTGCGAGAAAACCCAATTGGGACAACAACTGGACGAAGGGAAAATGAGTGCAGCATATACTTTCAGTATAGGTGGTTCCTATCAGCAATAGTACCTTTTGAGGTGTTCCACGTTCCAATTGCTTGGAAATTTTACCCCGTCTTGATTTTCTAGTTCGTATGATCCTTTCCCGGCGACAGCTGAAACCCGGTAGGGGCCTTCCTACGTTGCACCCAGCTTTCCTGCGTTGAGCTCCTGGGTGTTTTGAGTTACTTTCCACAAACCAAGTCTCCTACTTTGAAATACGGAGATTGGTTCTTCAATTGTAGTATCTTTCCATTCTTTGTTTCTGGGCCCCCATCCTTATATGTGCCAAGTCCCTGCGTTCATCAAGAAGGTCCAATCTGACCAACAACGCTTCGTTGTTTGCTTCTTCATCCGCCTGGAAGTATCTCATGGTAGTTACTCCCACTTCCACCGGGGTCAGGGCTTTTGCTCCATACACGAGAGAGAAAGGTGTCTCTCCCGTTCTTGACTTGGCCGTCGTTTGGTACGCCCATAGCACTACTGGTAACTCTTAGGGCCATTTCTTTGGCTGCTTCCAATCTCTTCTTTAGATTTTGAATAATCACCTTGTTTGTTGATTCCGCTTGACCGTTTGCGCTTGGGTGATATGGCGATGATGTGATTCTTTTGATTTTCAAGTCTTCAAGGAATTATGTGACCTTTGCGCTTATGAACAACGGCCTGTTGTTGCATGCTATCTCTTTTGGTATCCGAATCTGCAAATTATGTTCTCCTACAGGAAATCGACCACTTCACACTCGCCGATTTTCTGGTAAGGGACCGACTATGTCTATCCCCCATTTCATGAATGGCCAAGGCGATAAAACTAAGTGCAATAGTTCTGCTGGTTGATGCACCAACAGCGCATGGCGTTGACATTTATCGCATTTCTAAACATATGTCTTAGTGTCTTGTTCCATCCGAGGTCAGTAGTATCCTGCCCTGATTAGCTATAATACCAAGGAGTCCTCACCTGAGTGATTTCTACAAATTCCTTCATGGACTTCTCTCATGACGTAATTAGCTTCGGATGCTCCTAAACATCGGGCCAACAGGCCTTCAAAAGATTTTTTATATAATTGGCCTCCCCTGAAGCAGTAATGGGCTGCTTTAGTGCGTAGCGCCCGGGATGCCTTGCAATCTTTGGGTAATTTTCCGCGCTCGAGATAATCAACTATCTCATTTCTCCAGTCCCAGACCAAATTGGTCGCGTTTACTTCATAATAGCTGTCCACATCCAATACCAAATGCATATGCTATACGACTGTACCAGAGTCTAATCCCTTCATTTATGTAGACGAGCCCAGATTGGCCACCGCGTCTACTTCCGCATTTTCTTTCCTTAGGATGCGGGTGATTGACCATTTCCTAAATTGTGCGAGTAGAGTTACGACTTTCTCTACATATTGTTGCATGCGTTCCTCTTTGGTATCGAAGATCCCACAGACCTGATTTACTATCAGTTGGGAATCACATTTGATTTCTATGACCTCGGAGTCCAGCCCTCGGGCCAGCTCGAGTCCTGCAATTAAAGCCTCATACTCGGCTTCATTGTTAGTCAAGGGAACAATCCTTATGGCCTGCCTCAGATTTTCTCCCGTAGGCGTGGTTAGTACTACACCGATCCCGGACCCTTTCACGTTGGAAGCTCCATCCGTGAAAAAGGTCTAGACTCCCGATGTCAATTTTGAGACCTTCACCTCACCACTTCTTTGATGGCCAAAGGCAGCAGTCCTGGACTGAAATCAGCCACAAAGTCGGCCAAAACTTGTGACTTAATCGCAGTTTTAGGTTTATACTCTATGTCAAATTCACTCATTTCGACTGCCCATTTGGCCAGTCGACCTGAAAGTTCAGGTTTTTGAAGAATATTCCACAGGGAAAAGGTTGTCACCATGACTATCGGATGACATTAAAAATAAGGCTAAGTTTTCGAGCGGCGACTACGAGAGCCAATGCTAATTTTTCCAGATATGGGTAGCGATTTTCCGCTCCCGTTAAAATTTTACTAACATAATAGATAGGATATTGCGTACCTTCGTCTTCACGGATTAAAAAGGCACTTACTGCTACCTCTGAGACCGCTAAGTAAATCATCAACTGCTCGCTTTCCTCCGATTTCGATAATAATGGAGGGCTCGATAAATACCTTTTTAAATCTTTCAGAGCCTGGTGGCTGTCACGGCCCAAATCTTAACCTGTCGTGATGGCACCTATCGATGGTACTAGGCAAGCCGACAATTTCCAAAATACTTCCAATATTTAACAGAAAAAGAATCAAGAAATTTCAAATAAGAAAAGTTTTCATAAACAGGGGTAAAACCCGAAACACAAGTGTGGAAAATAGATCCCAATATCGGGGTGTCACTGAGCCCATGAGCATCTATACATCACCAGTCCATAAATGAAGTGTCTATCCAAGTCTATATTTAAATACAATGGAAGAGAAAGAAAATAAGGAATGAGAAACAAGGACTGCGAACGCCAGGCGGCTACCTCGATATCTCCAATGGTCAGCTACGCAAAATATCAACACCCTCTGCATCTAGAAACTGTTGGATCTACACACGAAGTGCAGGGTGTAGCGTGAGTACAACCAACTCAGTAAGTAACAATAATAAATAAGGAACTGAAAGACAGTGACGAGCTACACAGTTATAATTCATTTTTAGTAGTATCAACAAGGAAAAAATAGACATGCTTCCCAAATCTGGGAAATTTAGTCAAAAGAGTTTGTTCATGCCAAGTTTAAGTAAAACCGGATAAAAATATCTTTCAGAAGGTTCAAAATAGTGGTATGAGGCAACTATATGCAACAACAATGAATTCATATACAATCTCTCAGGGCAATAATCACTCAGTACTCCCATTCAGTCTAACCTCACAATCACTCATTCCTCACAGTCACTCATTCCTCACGGTCACTCAGCACTCGGCAGTCGACACTCGGCACTTGCATTCAGTAGGTACCTGCGCTCGCTGGGGGTGTGTACAGACTCCGGAGGGGCTCGTACAGCCCAAGCGCTATATCAAGCCAATCATGGCATAAATCAATGAAACATATTGCGGCGTGCAGCCCGATCCCATAAATATCCACACAATCAGGCCCTTGGCCTCACTCAGTCATCAATCTCTCCAGTCTCTCGGGCTCTCAGAACTCATAAGAATCAGCCCAAGCAACAATGATATGATGTATCAACAAGAATAATGGAGACTTAGATATAATATACAAATAAAAACTGAGACTGAGTACAAATTGCATTTAGCAGGTAATTCAAATGTAGTACGACCTCTGTGGGTCCCGACAGTACAAACACATAGCCAAAATATGGTTTCTGACATGATTTACAGTCAAATTTCTATAACACATGGAGAGCATATAGCTAATAACAAGTTTATTCGACTTTATAGTTTCACGGAATGGACCAAGTCACAATTCCCACGGTGCACGCCCACACGCCCGTCACCTAGCATGTGCCTCACCTCCATAACAATCACATAACACAAAATCTGGGGTCTTATACCCTCAGGACCAAAATTAGAACTATTACTTACCTCAATTAGAGCAAAAATCTACTTCAATATGCCCTTACCTCGTGAATTTGCCTCCAAATGTCCCGACCACAATCAGTACAATATAATCAATAAGTACTAAGAGAATCAATTCCATAAAAAAAATACGAAATTATAACCAAAATCCGAAATCGGCTCAAACCCAGCCCCCGGGCCCACGTCTCAAAATTCGACAAAAGTCACAAAACCCGAAAGCCCATTCACTCACAAGTCTAACCATACGAAATTTACCAAAATTCGACACCAATTGGTCATTCAAATCCCCAAAATTCACTCTTTAAATCCCTTATTACACCTCAAAAACATATCAACTAGGTGGAAAAATCAATGGCGATACAAGATTACCGATCAAAAACGAGTACAAGGGACTTACCTCAAGAATCCCTTCAAAATCTCTCTCAAAAATCTCCCAATTCCAAGTTTGCAAAGTCAAGAAATGATAAAACCCTCGGAACCCAATGTTTATATTGAGGCCCAAGCTTTTCCCACTTGCGGCCACTTATATGCATCCGCGGAACAGCTTCTGCGAGCCCTATACCGCATCTGCGCATATTGCAGGTGCGGAAAATGCCATCGCACCTGCGGAACTAGCCCGCATCTGCGCCCTTCTGCCCACTTCTGTGACCTCGCAGGTGCGGAAAATCTTCGCACCTGCGACCTCTGCTCACCTCTCCCTTGGCCGCTTCTGCGGCTCTTTCCCCGCTTCTGCAGGCTTGCACCTGCAATTCCCACTTCGTAGGTGAAATCAACCCGAGGCCCCCGGGACCTCAACCAAACATACCAACAAGTCCTAAAACACGACACAAACTTAGTTGAACCCTCAAATCACCTCAAACAACATCCAAAACACGATTTGCACACGGATTCAAGCCTAATGAACTTTGAAATTTCCCATTTCTACAAACGACGCCGAAACATATCAAATCACGTCCGATTAACCTCAAATTTTGCACACAAGTCATAAATGACACCACGAACCTACTCAAACTTCTGGAAATCCAATTCGGCCCTGATATCAAAAAGTCCACTCCTGGTCAAACTATCAGAAATTCAAACTTTTGCCATTTCAAGCCTAATTCTACTACGAATCTCCAAATCATAATTCGGACACTCTCCTATGTCCAAGATCACCTAACGGAGCTAACGGAACCATTAAAATTCAAATCCGAGATCATTTACACCTAAATCAACATCCGGTTAACTTTTCTAACTTAAGCTTTCAATTAGGAGACTAAGTGTCTTAATTTATTCCAAAATCTCTCCGGACCCGAACCAACCAACCCGGTAAGTTATATAGAAGTTTTAGAGTACAAAAGGAGCAAAAAATAGGGGAATGGGGCTAAACCTCTCGAAATGACCGGCCGGGTCGTTACATCCTCCCCCTCTTAAACAAACATTCGTCCTCGAACGGGTCTAGAAACACACATGGAGTCTAAAATAGGTGTGGATATCTGCTTCGCATATCCCACTCGGTCTCCCAAGTAGCCTCCTCAATAGGCTGACCTCTTGATCGGGTCCAAGCCTACACTACTATTGAGTAGCGAGGGTGGTCGATGCAGTTTTAACCCAACTAGGTCAGGATCGAATCCACAAGGAGTTAGTGATTGGAATTAGGTTTATATCTAAGTTAGATGCTGGCTTTGAGTCTAATTACACTTCCACAAGTTTTGGGTTGATTTCTAACTTCTAACTTTACTCTAAAGATTGCAATGATTGAAACTAAGGACAATACTTCTATAGTTGTTTTTCAAATGGTTAAAGAGACTAGGGTTGTGACTTCTACCTAGGTGGATATCCAACGTGAAGCAAGAATCTAGGGCAAGCTTGATTAGTTGGGGTCGTAATATAGCTATCACACCCGGGTACTCACTCTATACCTCTCGGTAATTTGAGTGATTTTGCCCAATTTGGCTTTCTCAAGTCCAAATGGGTATTCATTCAATTCAAGTGATATGAGCTCAAGTCGAATATTACTATCTCTAGGTTTAACCCTTAAATTGGGGCTGTCAATTTCTTGAGTTCACCCCAATTCCTTGTTAGCCTAGTTTTCCTAGACTTATTCCCTCTTTCTCAAGTAGAGACTAAGTCATAAAGGCATGAATTGATGTTTGCAACCATTAATTCTATAGTTCTAGCAAGAACTAGGCTAAATATAACTAACCCATTCACATTCAAGCGCTAAAATCAAATACCCATCAAATTCCCACACTAGGGTTGGGTCACAACCCTAGCTATGGGTTTAGCTACTCATGGAAATAACAAAAATTAGAGATGAAATGAAGATAAAATTCATAATACTAGATTAAATGGTGAAAATCTAATGTTAAAAGATGAATCTAATACAAAATTTCCCAAACAGAAAACTCAGCCGTCTCAGGTGCTCCTCTAATACATAACATGACCTAAAAATGACAAAAAGTTCTATCTATACTAAACTAAAAATATCTGACAAAAATACCCCTGCGGAGTCGCGCCCGCACAATTCTGAGTACGGTCCGCGTTCTTCAATTTTGGATCTTGATTGAGCTAAGCTTTCGCGGATTGCATAATTTCGATCGCAGCCACACAAGGGAATTCCACGGCCGCACAATTCTGACGCGGACCGCACTTCTCTCTTTTGCTCAAATTGTAAGCTCTCTGAACCTCGGTCGTCGCGGTCCGCGTAATTTCAATCCCGGCCGCACAGGGACTTTCGCGGCCGCACATTTCTGGTGCGGTCCGCGCTCATCTTTTAGCCCAAAAATCACACTCTCTGAATCTCCCTTATGTGGACCACGTAGCTCGCGGCCGCATCATGGCTTTTGCGGCCGCACAATATTTGTGCGGTCCGCGCTTCAGAACTCTTTTATAAGCATTGGTTTTTGTTCAACTTTTTGACTCCTTTATGAGTTGATTAAGGTTCCTTTGGCTCATTTTGAACAATTCCTGCAAGCAAGCATATTTCATTAATTTTCGGGAATACCTTCAAGCATTTTTGGCCTAAAACACAAGTAAAAGAGAGCAAATAATAGGTTAAAATCCCTACTTATCAACTCCCCAAACTTAAGCTTTTGCTTGTCCCCAAGCAAATAAGGTAATTCCCACCTCCACTAAAACAAAAGGATATTTCAGCTTCCCTAAGGTGAATCAATCATGCATCAATTGGGACTAACAATTACCCGCAACACAAATAAATTATCAACAACACCATGCTTTGAGTTTTTGAGTACCATAGTTCTAATATGACACTAGAGCATCAAGAGTTGACTTAATTCACCGAGGAAGCTCTATTACGTAGGTGATTGTGAACCTAAACTCCTCCTCCTCTACTCTCTATAAGCAAATCTCACTTTAGAATGTAACACTCAAAACAAGGATTGTGAAGAAGTACGCTCATCTCTCTCAAAAGAATGACACAAGTCCGCCTCTAAGTACCCTAAGCTTGTCCCTTATGTAAATCACCACTAATGTAAGCTCACTCAACTCGAAATCATATAGGAATTTTGTGGGAATGTAATAAAGGATTTTGGATCAAGGTAGGACTTATCGGCATATGATGGTTTCATCTTTCCTTAAGCACTCCATTTTCTCATTTCGGCTCATACTTTCTTGACTCTTTGAGTTATTTTATTCTTCATTAGGGGAACTAGAGAGACACACTGTCACTCTTTCTTGCTCATGACCATAATTTTTCTCCTTTTTTAATCATTCCATGCCTTTCATCATTGCTTTCTTTGAATACCGTCAACTTTCTACCTTATTCACTTTCTTTTTGACATATTTCTTTTTGGCCTTTCTTTCTTTTCTTTGCCTTTCCTTTTCTTCATTTCTTTTTGTTCTTTGTACCTTTTATGACTTTCACATTCCTCGTCTATCCCCCAAACTTATGCTTTTGCCAACTGTCTATCAAGAATGCCACGGAAAGATCGGGTGCCAACAGAGGGTCATTATAGAACGGGTAGCGTGGTTATTGAAAGAAAAAGGGCTTCGGCTCAAAGGGGTTGACTAGGGATATCACATTCGTAGGCTACAGAAGCTTTCATGTTTCAAATTGGATCAAGGAGAGCCTACAATCATTTCTCAATTCGAGCTACACTTAGAATTCGTCTAGACAAACATTCAGAGCAAGTTCTAGACTTATTGGCACGGAACTTGGACTTGCAATTCAATACCTCACTTCTCAAGCTGCTGGATTGTTAAAGAAAATAGAGTCTAGGACCTACAACAACCCTAGCTAAGTATGAACATCACAAATGGCTCAAAGAAACCACTCGATGATTGTTTTAGTCAACACAAGAGTCTAAAGGTCACAACTAGAGCTAATCTTTGCCAATCAACTTGTTTCTAACCATAAGGTCGAAGGTAAATGTGTTAGTACCAAGTGAAGCCTGCTTGAGATACTTCTATTAATTACTACTATATATACCAAAACATAAAGAAAACGGACCCAATCCCTTTAGAAGGTTTCACGCCATCCATCGTTGGGAAGAGCCACCCGGTTCACACAACATCCACATTTGGAAAGAACTGTGGCATTAAGAAAACCAAAAGGCTTATTGTTCACATAAAACGTAAAAAAGAAGCTAACAACTTAAAAAGAAGCTACTAAAGGAAATAAGAAGCTATGCTACTGAGGAAAAACAACGAAAAAAGTTATGAAGTAAACTACGGAAAGTAAACTGAATATGTACAAAATGAAGTAAAACGAATATATACATAATGGAAATGAATATATACATCGACTGGTGAAAATATATACATACCAAAAGTTAAAATAAAGATAAATAAATTTAAAGAAAAATAGTATAACGGTTAATACATACCAAATGTCATCAAATCAAAATGGACCATCCCCCAAATGAAAGATAGCATTGTCGTCAATGCTAATAACAAATAAGAACAGGGAAAAGGGGTAGAGAGCAGAGAAAACTCCCTAAGTGGTCTCTGTGTGCATCGGGTCCTCAACATCTTCACCCTCCGTATCCTCTAACTGGATCTCCACATTCTCTGACTGGGGGACTACGGGGTTGCTGAGCATCTGAATCAGCTCTTCAACAGTGTGTGATGTTGCAGCTGGCTCCTCAGACTGGCCGGTTGCTGCCCTTGATGCCTCAGGCTCTATTGCATGTGTTGCTGGGACTGTCTCCTCCATGAGAAGGTTCATTGTCAATTCTCCTGCATGTGCAATCTTCTCAACCTCCTTAGCCAACTTCTCCACGGACTTCTTTGAGGTTTGAGACTTCTTCATCTTAATAACCTGCTTGGTCAGGTCTGCAATGACCTTCCCATGTGTATCAAGAGTCTCCAGGATCTTCTTCTGGTTGTCCAGAATCTTCTTCAATGATTCCTCCACTGATGAAGGTACCCGAAGTGCTCCTGGGGTCAAAGACTATGTTACCACTGCACTGGATATGGCAGTCAGCTTTGTGGTAGCTGCCTGCATCCAGTTGTTGAGACTAGATAGTGTCTGGAAAACCCTCAGTGCAGTCTGAGGGTAGGTAGAAGATGAAGGCACTGGCAGTGGCATTGACATAGATTGGGTCCCCGGCAACGGCGCCAAAAATTGATCGGGTCCAAGCCTACACTACTATTGAGTAGCGAGGGTGGTCGATGCAGTCAACTTGGTTAGGATCGAATCCACAGGGAGTTAATGATTGGAATTATGTTTATATCTAAGCTAGATGCGGGTTTTGAGTCTAATTACACTTCTACAAGTTTCGGGTTGATCTACTTCTAACTTTACTCTAAAGATTGCAATGATTGAAACTAAGGACAATATTTCTGTAGTTGTTTTTCAAATGGTTAAAGAGACTAGGGTCGTGACTTCTACCTAGGTTGATATTCAACGGGTAGCAAGAATCTAGGGCAAGCTTGATTAGTTGGGGTCGTAATATAGCTATCACACCCGGGTACTCACTCTTACCTCTCGGTAATTTGAGTGATTTTGCCCAATTAGGCTTTCTCAAGTCCAAATGGGTATTCATGCAATTCAAGTGATATTAGCTTAAGCCGGGTATTACTATCTCTATGTTTAACCCTTTAATTGGGGATATCAATTTCTTGAGTTCACCCCAATTCCTTGTTAGCCTAGTTTTCCTAGACTTAGTCCCTCCTTCTCAAGTAGAGACTAAGTGATAAAGGTATGAATCATTGTTTGCAACCATTAATTCTATAGTTCTAGCAAGAACTAGGCTAAATATCACAAACCCATTAACATTCAAGCCCTAAAAGCAAATACCCACACTAGGGTTGGGTGACAACCCTAGCTATGGGTTTAGCTACTCATGGAAATAACAGAAATTAAAGAAGAAATGAAGATAAAATTCATAATACTAGATTAAAGGATGAAAATCTAATGTTAAAAGATGAATCTAATACAAAATTTTGCAAAACAGAAAACTCAACTGTCTCAGGTGCTCCTCTAATACATAACATGACCTAAAAAATGACAAAAAAATTTATTTATACTAAGCTGAAAGTATCTGACAAAAATACCCTTATGGAGGTTGTGCGGCCACATAATTCTGAGTGCGGTCGCACTCTTGCTTTCGTGGCCGCACAATTCTAAGTGTGGTCATTATTCTTGAATTTTAGATCTGGGTTGAGCTGAGCTTTCAGGTACTGCATAATTCCGATCGCGGCCGCACAATTCTGACGCGGACCGCTGTTCTCTCTTTTGCTCAAATTGTAAGCTCTCTGAACCTCAGTCATCGCGGTCCGCGTAATTTCAATCGCGGCCGCACAGGGACTTTCGCGGCCGCACATTTCTGGTGCGGTCCGCACTCATCTTTTAGCCAAAAAGTCACACTCTCTTAATCTCCCTTATGCGGACCGCGTAATTATGCTCGCGGCCGCATCATGGCTTTCGCGGTCGCACAATATTTATGTGGTCCGCGCTTCAGAACTCTTTTCCCAGCCTTGGTTTTTGTTCAAGTTTTGACTCCTTTGTGAGTTGATTAAGGTCCTTTGCTTATTTTGAACAATTCCTGCAAGCAAGCATATTTCATTAGTTTTCGGGAATACCTTCAAGCATTTTTGGCCTAAAACACAAGTAAAAGAGAGAAAATAATAGGTTAAATCCCTACTTATCCCCTCTCCATTACACCTTCACTGAAGTTATATCCTTTGACCTCAACTTTCGAACCTGCCAATCCAAAATGTCTACCGGCTCCACATCGTAAGTCAAATCACCATCAAACTGAACCGTGCTGAAACCCCAAACATGAGATGGATCGCCGACATACTTCTGGAGCATAGATACATGAAATACTGGATGCACACTCGACAAACTAGGTGGCAAGGCAAGCTTGTAAGCCATCTTTCCGATCCTCTGAAGTACCTCAAAAGGCCCAATGAAACGAGGGATCAACTTGCCCTTCTTCCCGAACCTCATAACACCCTTCATGGGTGATACCTTCGGCAGAACCTTCTCCCCAACCTTGTAAGATACATCACGAACCTTCCTGTCGGCATAGCTCTTCTGTCTAGACTGCACCATGCGAAGCCGCTCCTGAATCAATTTAACCTTGTCCAAAGCATCCTGAACCAAGTCAGTACTCAATAGCCTAGCCTCACCCGGCTCGAACCAACCCACAGGAGGTCTACACCGCCTCCATATAAAGCCTCATACGGAGCCATCTGAATGCTCGACTGATACAAACCCAACTATATCGTTCTTTATTCTCCTCCACCAATAGTGCTGCCTCAAGTCCTGATACATCTTCATGGCACTTGGATGGATGGAATACCGCGAGCTGTGGGTCTCCTCAAGAATCAACTCTCGTAGCCCATCTACATTGGGCACACATATCTGGCCCTTCATCCTTAACACCCCATTATCTCCGATAGTCACATCTCTGCCATCACCCTGCTGAACCTTGTCTTTGAGGACAAGCAAATGAGGATCATTATACTGGTGCTCTCAAATGCGATCAAATAAGGAAGGCCGAGATACCACACATGCTAGAACCCGACTTGGCTCCGAAACATCTAATCTCGCGAACTGGTTGACCAAGGCCTGAACATCAACTGCAAGAGGTCTCTCACCAACACGAATGAAAGCAAGACTACCCATACTCATTGCCTTCCTACTCAAGGAATCGATCACCACATTGGCCTTTCCCGGATGATACAAAATAGTAATATCATAGTCCTTTAGTAGCTCCAACCATCTTCGCTGCCTCAAATTGAGATCCTTCTGTTTGATCAAGTGTTGGAGGCTCCGATGATCCGTAAATACCTCACAAGACACACCATAAAGATAGTTCCTCCAAATCTTCAATGCATGAACAATGGCAGCCAACTCTAAGTCGTGAACAGGGTAGTTCTTCTCATGAGGCTTCAAATGGCACGAAGCAGAAGAAATAACTCTACCCTCCTACATCAAAACACACCCGATAATAATTCGAGAAGCATCACTGTGACGACACAAAAGGGTCATCACCTGTTTTCTCACTCATTATGTGTCTCCGAGGCCTTGAAAACCTCATTTAGGCTCGCCTCGATGTGTGTGCGCAGCCCGGGCGCGTAGCCGGAAAGCTTAAATATGAATTCTGTGTAAAAATTGATGAATTTTGATATTAATATGAATAAAGTTGACTTTGGTCAACATTTTGGGTAAACGGACCCGGACCCGTGATTGGACGGTCCCGGAGGGTCTGTAGGAAAATATGGGACTCGAGCGCATGCCCAGAATAGAAATCCGAGGTCCCGAGCCCGAGAAATGAATTTTTAAAGGAAATTGTTTTTCTGGAATTTATATGGAAATTTGAAATGAAAATGGTTTAGAAAGTGTTGGTATCGGGCCCGTATTTTGGTTTCGGCGCCCGGTGCAAGTCTTATATGTGGTTTAAGCGCTTCCTGTGAAATTTGGTTGGAATCGGACGTCATTTGACGTGTTTCGGACCTAAATATCTAAAAATGAAAGTTTATGAAGTTTGATGAAAAAAAGTGATGATTTTGAGGTTTGATTCCTCGTTTTTGATGTTATTTTGGCGATTTGATCGCATTAAGTTCGTAGGATGTGGTTGAATTAGTGTGTGTGTTTGGTTAGGAGCCCCGAGGGCTCGGGAGTGTTTCGGAGGTGGTTGGGGTGTTTTGAACTTAGAAAAAGTTGTAGAAAAATCTGATATTTTTGCCCAGGGATTTCCTTCTTCGCGATCGCACTCTTATACCATCGCGTTCGCATAGCTTCGCGTCCTTCTTTCTTCACATTCGCGTTCGAGCCCTCGCGAACGCGTAAGGTTATTTGACCATGAGGGCCCAGCTTCACTCTCTTCTTCGCGTTCGCGTGCATACCACCGCGATCGCGACGCTCTGCTGTTTCCTTCCCCGCGTTTGCGTTAGGGTCCACGCGTTCGCGTAGACCAATCCCAGGACCTCAGCCTTTTTCCTTCTACGCGTTCGCGTCTTACCGTCCGTGTTCGCGATGCCCTTTCTGATAACCCTTCGCGAACACGATCCACTTCCCGCGAACGCGAAGGGCAATTTTGCCCAGTGATTTTAAATACCCAAAACAGAACAGTGACGGGATTTTTCACCCAAAAACACACGAACTCATCTTCTCCACAGCCCATAGGCGATTTCTAGAGCTCTTCTTCACCAAAGCTTCTTGGGTAAGTATTGTTTAACTTGTTTTCTTCATTTTCCATCACTATTTATCAAATTCCTAAGCTCAAATCATGTGATTTAGGGTAGAAATTGGGGGAAATGGGTAGAGTTAGGGCTTTTTGATTTTTCTTGATTTAGACCTCGTTTTGGGGTCTAATTTGAAAACAAATTGTACCAGGCTCGTGGGGGAATGGGTGATGTGAAATTGGTTCGAACCACGGGTTTTGACCAAGCGGGCCCGTGGTCGATTTTTGGAATTTTGGGAAGAAAGCTTAGAATACTATATTTAGGCATTGGGTTTGATTTGTTTAGCTTATATTAATGTTATAAAGTCGTTATTTCATAGATTTGATTGAGTTGGAGCCGAATTCGAAAGGGAAAGCGGTCGTTGTGGATTGATTTAGCTGTGGAAGTTGAGGTATGTGTTTGGTTTAACCCTAGCTTGAGGGAATAGGAGTTGAATCTTGTTTTCTAATTGCTAATTGATTGAGTACGGTGTATAGGCATGGTGACGAGTATCTATACACTGGTGTCTAGCATGACCGTGAGTCCAAGTATTGTGTTTATTCCTATTTTGTTGTGACTCTTCCTCGTGTAATTGACGAACTCTATATAATGTGAAGAGTATGGGAAAGAATTATGATTTGTGAACTCTTTGGAGCGTTGGCTCGAATGATAAAGTAAGTATTGAGTAAGAAAAGAAAGAAAGAGAAAGAAATGTGATTATTCCCTTGCCGGGCCGTATTCATATATTGATTTCCTCCCTTGCCGGGGTGTGAGAGTGGTTATTGTTGTTCCCTTGCCGGATTTAATTATTTACTTGTGTTTCCCTTGCCGGGACTTCTATTACAGTTTGTCTAATCCCTCGCCCCATTGTTTGTGATTGTTGTTTGGGTAAGGACGAGTGATAAAGCACGAAGGGTGATGCCGTGCACGATTGTGATATGAATACTAATGCACGAAGGAACATTCCGTGCCCTGTTTTGATTATTTATGCACGAAGGGACATTCCGTGCCCTGATTTGATGACTAATGCACGAAGGAACATTCCGTGCCATGATATGAGTGTTCACGCACGAAGGGTCATTCCGTGCCATCATTTTGTGAGGTAAAGCACGAAGGGTGATGCCGTGCACTTTATATGATTATTTGGGTGAGAATGAGAGTAAAAGCACGGAGGGTGGTGCCGTGCAACTGTTGATTTCCTACTATCGTTGCTATTGTGGTTGTACTGTTTCATTCCTCAATTATTGATTTTGTACCTGAACTGTTACAGCCCCTATAGCATGCTCCCCCTCCCCTTTGACTGGTTAATTTCTGTATACCTTTATATTGCATACATATATATATTGAACTGCACAGGTTTGTTTGGTAGTCCGGTCTAGCCTCGTCACAACTTCGCCGGGGTTAGGCCAGGCACTTACTAGCACATGGGGTCGATTGTGCTGATGCTACACTCTGTGCATCTTTTTGCATATGTCACAGTACCGGAGCAGCTTTTGGACAGCAGTAGGAGTTTTGGGAGCTGACTTCAGTCCAGAGATCCCGAGGTAGCCTTGCTGGCGTCCGCATGGCCCGGAGTCTATTCTATATTTACTTTAGTTTGTTATCCTCTGTACCAGAACAAACAGAACTATGTTTTTATTCAGACTTTGTATTTAGCATTCCCTATACGTTCGTGAGTATGTGACTCCAGTTCTTGGGTAGTGTTGTATTGAACTTCCGCATTGTTCTCCGTTTATTTATGTTTAAGACTTCCGCTTTTATATTAAATGCTTTATTGCTTTTTTTATTGATATCGAGGTTTGCTAAAAGAGATAATAAATAGTTGGCTTGCCTAGCTCCTAATAGTAGGCGCCATCACGACTCCCGAGGGTGGGAAATTCGGGTCGTGACAAGTTGGTATCAGAGCACTAGGTTACATAGGTCTCACAACTCACGGACAAACTCGGTAGAGTCTGAGGGATCGGTACGGAGACGTCTGTATTTATCCCCTAGAAGGCTACAGAGTTAGGAAAACTTCACTTTTGTTCTTTCTTGTCGTGCGATTCTGTTTCTCAAATACTGATTGTCTTTCTACTCTGTTCTTTCGCAGATGGCGAGAACACGTGCTTCCTCTTCTACCGCGCAGCAGCCCGAGCCCCCAGCAGCAGCTCCTACGAGGGGCAGAGGGCGAGGCCATGCCAGAGGCCGAGGCAGGGGCAGAGCTCAGCCCCGAGCAGTAGCCCCAGAGGTGGAGCCTCATGTTGATTATGATGAAGAGGTTCCAGCCCCAGCAGCTCTGGTGGGCCCAGCTCAGGTCCCAGAGGGGTTTATAGCCACCCCAGTTATTCAGGACGCCTTGGTCAGGTTGGTAGGCTTCATGGAGAGCGTCTCTCGAGCGGGTTTGCTTCCAGTAGCACCAGCCACTTCTCAGACTGGAGGAGGAGTTCAGACTCTTGCTACATGTACTCCGGAGCAGGTAGCTCTCCAGGCTCAGGTTCCAGCGGTTCAGCCAGCTGTGGCAGTTCAGCCGGGTATTGTGACTCAGACCGGCGATGGAGCGGCTATGTCCGCAGATGCTTTGTAGAGGCTGGATAGGTTCACCAAGCTCTTCTCCACCACATTCAGCGGTGCTTCTATAGAGCACCCCCAGGATTTCTTATTTAGCTGCCATGAGGTTCTTCGGACTATGGGTATTGTGGAGACCAATGGGGTCGACTTCGCCACCTTTCGACTAGCAGGATCCGCCAAGACTTGGTGGAGAGACTATTGTTTATCCAAACCAGCAGGGTCGCCATCATTGACTTGGGACCAGTTTGCAGAGTTGTTTTAGGAGAAGTTTCTCCCAGTTACTCAGCGAGAGGCTCTTCGCAGGCAGTTCGAGCGCTCCAGCAGGGCTCTATGACAGTCATGCAGTATGAGACCCGGTTCATTGATCTAGCTCGCCATGCTATTGTGATACTCCCCACCGAGAGAGAGAGGGTGCGGAGGTTTATTGATGGGTTAATCCAGCCGATCCGTCTCCAGATGGCTATGGGAGCCGGGAGTGAGAGTTCATTTCAGGAGGCAGCCAACGCGGCCCGTAGAGTTGAGATGGCTCTTGCACGGGGAGGTGGTCATGGGTCAGATAAGAGGCCCCGTCATGCAGGTAGGTTCAGTGGTACCTCGTCTGGAGGTAGATATTCTTATGGTAGAGGCCATCCTTCGAGGCCCTTTCAGTCAGATCTCCAGGTCTCTCATGGTACTTCAGGCGGTAGTGGTTCTCAGCCGCATTATTCTGATCAGCAGTCTTTCAGTGCACCACCAGCTCCCATCAGTGCACCGCCACTTCAGAGTTTCCGGGGAGGACATTCGGGTCGACAGGGTCAGCAGTCTCAGCAGCCGAGGGCTTGTTACGGTTGTGGTGACCCGAGTCACATTGTCAGATTTTTCCCTCGAGCTTCGGGTAGTTCCCAGCAGCAGGGTCCTCGCCCCATGATTCAGGCACCAGGTGATCCACAGGCCGCCCAGCCAGCTAGAGGCGGGGGTAGAGGTCATAGAGGTGGAGGTAGAGATCATAGAGGTGGAGCTCGGACCGCCAGAGGTAGAGGCCAGCCAGCAGCCGATCGTCCCAAGGATATGATTCAGGGAGATGGGGCCCAGCCCCGATGTTATGCTCTTCCAGCCAGGCCAGAGGCCGAGTTTTCAGATGCAGTTATTATAGGTACTATTCTGGTCTGTGATAGGGATGCTTTAGTGCTATTTGACCCCGGGTCTACGTATTCGTATGTGTCATCCTATTTTGCACCGTACTTGGTTATGCCTAGTGATGCCATGGGTGTTCCTGTATATGTATCTACACCGCTGGGTGATTCTATAGTGGTCAACTGAGTTCATCGTTCCTATGTGGTAGTGTTTGAGGGTCTTGAGACCCGTGTTGAATTATTGCTCTTAGACATGGTGGATTTCGACGTTATATTAGGGATGGATTGGTTGTCCCCGTATCATGCCATCTTGGATTGTCACGCAAAGACCGTGACCTTGGCTTTACCAGATTTGCCCCCTTTCGAGTGGCGAGGGACCCCAGGTCATGCCACTCGCAGTGTTATCTCATATGTGAAGGCTCGACGCATGGTCGAGAAGGGGTGTTTAGCTTATCTGGCGTATGTTCGCGATTCCAGCGGAGAGGTCCTTCTATTGATTCTGTTCCTATTGTTCGGGAGTTCCCCGAGGTTTTCCCTTCAGACCTGCCGGGTATGCCGCCCGACAGGGATATTGATTTTTGTATTGATCTGGCTCCGGGCACTCAGACCATTTCCATTCCGCCGTATCGCATGGCCCCGCCAAAGTTGAAAGAGTTAAAGGATCAGTTGCAGGATTTGCTTGAGAAGGGTTTCATCAGACCCAGCGTTTCGCCTTGGGGTACGCCGGTGTTATTTTTGAAGAAAAAGGATGGTTCGATGAGGATGTGCATTGATTACCGGCAATTGAACAAAGTGACGATAAAGAACAAGTATCCACTGCCGATGATTGACGATTTGTTCGACCAGCTTCAGGGTGCAAGGGTATTTTCAAAGATAGACTTGAGATCTGGCTACCACCATCTGAGGATTAGGGCATCCGATGTCCCTAAGAAAGCATTCCGCACTCGGTACGGGCATTATGAGTTCCTGGTCATGTCGTTTGGGTTGACCAATGCCCTAGCAGCATTCATGGAGTTGATGAACCGAGTGTTTAGGCCATATTTGGACATGTTCATGATAGTCTTTATTGATGATATCTTGGTGTACTCCCGCAGCCAGGAGGAGCACGAGCAGCACCTTAGGGTGGTTCTTCAGACTCTGAGATAGTCAGTTATATGCCAAGTTCTCCAAGTGTGAGTTCTGGTTGAGTTCGGTTACATTTCTGGGTCACGTTGTATCAGCAGAGGGTATTCAGGTGGACCCGAAGAAGATAGAGGCAGTCAAGAACTGGCCTCGACCAGCATCAGCTACCGAGATTCGGAGTTTCTTGGGGTTAGCAGGCTACTATCGTCGGTTCGTGGAGGGGTTTTCATCTATTGCAGCCCCGATAACCAAATTGACCCAGAAGGGTGCCCAGTTTAGATGGTCAGATGAGTATGAGGCGAGCTTTCAGAAGCTCAAGCCAGCTTTGACTACGACACCGGTATTGGTTTTGCCCACAGGTTCAGGGCCTTATACAGTCTATTGTGATGCTTCCCGTATTGGGCTTGGTGCAGTATTGATGCAGGATTGCAGAGTCATAGCCTATGCTTCAAGGCAGTTGAAGATCCATGAGAAGAATTATCCGGTTCATGATCTAGAGTTGGCAGCCATCGTTCATGCTTTGAATATTTGGAGGCATTATCTACATGGTGTGACGTGTGAGGTGTACACTGATCACAAGAGTCTTCAATACTTGTTCAAGCAAAAGGAGTTGAATTTGAGGCAGAGGAGGTGGTTGGAGTTATTGAAAGATTATGATGTTACTATTTTGTACCACCCGGGGAAAGCCAATGTGGTGGCCGATGTATTGAGTAGGAAGTCCGCCAGCATGGGTAGTCTTGCTTATATCCCGGCCAGCCAAAGGCTGCTTGCTTTGGATATTCAGGCCTTGGCCAATCGATTTGTGAGGTTGGATATTTCTGAGCCTAGTAGAGTGTTAGCTTGCACGGTTGCTCGTTCTTCATTGTTGGAGCGTATCCGTGATCGGCAGTTTGATGACCCCCATTTTTGTGTCCTGAGAGACACGGTGTAGCGTGGAGGTGCCACGAAGGTGTCCTTAGATGATGATGGTGTTTTGAGAATGCAGGGGCGAGTTTGTGTGCCCAATGTAGATGGGATTCGAGAGTTGATCTTAGCGGAGGCCCATAGTTCTCGGTATTCTATTCACCCGGGCGCCGCGAAGATGTATCAGGACTTGCGGCAGCATTATTGGTGGCGTAGGATGAAGAAGGATATTGTTGCATATGTGGCTCGATGTTTGAACTGTCACTAGGTTAAGTATGAGCATCAGAGGCCTGGTGGATTGTTTCAGAGGATTGAGCTTCCCGAGTGGAAGTGGGAGAGGATTACTATGGATTTTGTTACCGGACTCCCGTTGACCCGGAAGAAGTTTGATGGGATTTGGGTCATTGTTGATAGGCTGACCAAGTCAGTGCATTTTGTTCCTGTTGTAACCACTTATTCATCCGAAAGGTTAGCTGAGATCTATATTAGAGAGATTGTTCGCCTTCATGGGGTGCCAGTATCTATCATTTCGGACCGGGGTACGTAGTTTACCTCGCGCTTCTAGAGAGCATAGATGATGGAATCATCAAAGATTTGACCTCGAGAGTTGGGCACCCAGGTTGAGTTGAGCACAGCATTCCATCATCAGACGGACGGACAGTCAGAGCGGACTATTCAGATATTGGAGGACATGCTCCGAGCTTGTGTTATTGACTTTGGAGGTTCGTGGGGTCAGTTCTTGCCTTTAGCGGAGTTTTCCTACAACAACAGCTACCAGTCCAGCATTCAGATGGCTCCTTATGAGGCGTTGTATGGTAGGCGGTGTCGATCTCCGGTTGGGTGGTTGGAGCCGGGAGAGGCTCGGTTATTGGGTACAGATTTAGTTCAGGAGGCCTTGGATAAGGTCAAGATCATTCAGGACAGGCTTCGTTCGGCTCAGTCGCGGCAAAAGAGTTATGCAGATCGTAAGGCTCGAGATATAGCTTTCATGGTTGGTGAGCGAGTATTGCTCCGAGTGTCGCCTATGAAGGGCGTGATGAGATTTGGGAAGAAGGGCAAGCTTAGCCCTAGGTTCATTGGCCCATTTGAGATTCTCGACCGTGTGGGAGAGGTGGCTTATAGGCTTGCCTTGCCCCCTAGCTTGTCAGCCGTGCATCAAGTTTTTCATGTGTCCATGCTTCGGAGGTATCACGGCGACCCAGCCCACGTGTTAGATTTCAGCACTGTCCAGTTGGACAAGGATCTGTCTTATGAGGAGGAGCCGGTTGCTATTCTAGATCGGCAGGTTCGACAGTTGAGATCAAAGAGTTTTCCTTCAGTACGAGTTCAGTGGAGAGGTCAGCCTCCTGAGGCATCGACCTGGGAGTCCAAGTCTGATATGCGGAGCCTTTATCCTCACCTATTTTCCGACTCGGGTACTTCTTTATTTTGTCCGTTCGAGGACAAACGGTTGTTTTAGAGGTGGAGAATGTGACGACCCAAAGGGTCATCACCTGTTTTCTCACTCATTCTGTGTCTCCGTGTCCTTGAAAACCTCATTTAGGCTTGCCTCGATGCTCGTGCGCAGTCCGGGCGCGTAGCCGGAAAGCTTAAATATGAATTCTGTGTAAAAATTGATGAATTTTGATATTAATATGAATAAAGTTGACTTTGGTCAAAATTTTTGTAAACGGACCCGGACCGTGATTGGACGGTCCCGGAGGGTCCGTAGGAAAATATGGGACTCGGGCGCATGCCCGGAAACGAAATCCGAGGTCCCGAACCCGAGAAATGAATTTTTAAAGGAAATTGTTTTTCTGGAATTTATATGGAAATTTGAAATGAAAATGGTTTAGAAAGTGTTGGTATCGGGCCCGTATTTTGGTTCCGGTGCCCGGTACAGGTCTTATATGTGGTTTAAGCGCTTCCTGTGAAATTTGGTTGGAATCGGACGTCATTTGACGTGTTTCGGACCTAAATACCTAAAAATGAAAGTTTATGAAGTTTGATGAAAAAAAGTGATGATTTTGAGGTTTGATTCCTCGTTTTTGATGTTATTTTGGCGATTTGATCGCACGATTAAGTTAGTAGGATGTGGTTGAGTTAGTGTGTGTGCTTGGTTAGGAGCCCCGAGGGCTCGGCAGTGTTTCGGAGGTGGTTCGGGGTGTTTTGAACTTGGAAAAAGTTGCAGAAAAATCTGATATTTTTGCCCAGGGATTTCCTTCTTCGCGATCGCACTCTTACCATCGCGTTCGCATAGCTTCGCGTCCTTCTTTCTTCGCGTTCGCGTTCGAGCCCTCGCTAACGCATAAGGTTATTTGACCATGAGGGCCCAGCTTCACTCTCTTCTTCGCGTTCGCGTGCATACCACCGCGATCGCGAAGCTCTGCTGTTTCCTTCCCCGCGTTCGCGTTAGGGTCCACGCGTTCGCGTAGACCAATCCCATGACCCCAGCCTTTTTCGTTCTACGCGTTCGCATCTTACCGTCCGCGTTCGCGATGCCCTTTCTGATAACCCTTCGCGAACGCGATCCACTTCCCGCGAACGCGAAGCGCAATTTTGCCCAGTGATTTTAAATACCCAAAACAGAACAATGACGGGATTTTTCACCCAAAAACACACGAACTCATCTTCTCCACAGCCCATAGGCGATTTCTAGAGCTCTTCTTCACCAAAGCTTCTTGGGTAAGTATTATTTAACTTGTTTTATTCATTTTCCATCACTATTTATCAAATTCCTAAGCTCAAATCATGTGATTTAGGGTAGAAATTGGGGGAAATGGATAGAGTTAGGGCTTTTTGATTTTTCTTGATTTAGACCTCGTTTTGGGGTCGAATTTGAAAACAAATTGTATATCCGGGCTCGTGGGGGAATGGGTGATGTGAAATTGGTTCGAACCTCGGGTTTTGACCAAGCGGGCCCGGGGTCGATTTTTGGAATTTTGGGAAGAAAGCTTAGAAAACTATATTTAGGCATTGGGTTTGATTTGTTTAGCTTATATTAATGTTGTAAAGTCGTTATTTCATAGATTTGATTGAGTTGGAGCCGAATTCGAAAGGGAAAGCGGTCGTTGTGGATTGATTTAGCTGTGGAAGTTGAGGTAAGTGTTTGGTTTAACCCTAGCTTGAGGGAATAGGAGTTGAATCTTGTTTGCTAATTGCTAACTGAATGAGTATGGTGTATAGGCATGGTGACGAGTATCTATGCACTGGTGTCTAGCATGACCGTGAGTCCGAATACTGTGTTTATTCCTATTTTGTTGTGACGCTTCCTCGTGTAATTGACGAACTCTATATAATGTGAAGAGTATGGGAAAGAATTATGATTTGTGAACTCTTTGGAGCATTGGCTCGAATGATAAAGTAAGTATTGAGTAAGAAAAAAAAGAAAGAGAAAGAAATGTGATTATTCCCTTGCCGGGCCGTATTCGTATATTGATTTCCTCCCTTGTCGGGGTGTGAGAGTGGTTATTGTTGTTCCCTTGCCGGGATTTAATTATTTACTTGTGTTTCCCTTGCCGGGACTTCTATTACAGTTTGTCTAATCCCTCGCCCCATTGTTTGTGATTGTTGTTTGGGTAAGGACGAGTGATAAAGCACAAAGGGTGATGCCGTGCACGATTGTGATATGAATACTAATGCACGAAGGAACATTCCGTGCCCTGTTTTGATTATTTATGCACGAAGGGACATTCCGTGCCCTGATTTGATGACTAATGCACGAAGGAACATTCCGTGCCATGATATGAGTGTTCACGCACGAAGGGTCATTCCGTGCCATCATTTTGTGAGGTAAAGCACGAAGGGTGATGCCGTGCACTTTATATGATTGTTTGGGTGAGAATGAGAGTAAAAGCACGAAGGGTGGTGCCGTGCAACTGTTGATTTCCTACTATTGTTGCTATTGTGGTTGTACTGTTTCATTCCTCAATTATTGATTTTGTACCTGAACTGTTACAGCCCCTTCAGCATGCTCCCCCTTCCCTTTGACTGGTTAATTTCTATATACCTTTATATTGCATACATATATATATATATTGAACTGCACAGGTTTGTTTGGTAGTCCGGTCTAGCCTCGTCACTACTTCGCCAGGGTTAGGCCAGGCACTTACCAGCACATGGGGTCGGTTGTGCTGATGCTACACTCTGTGCATCGTTTTGCACAGGTCACAGTACCGGAGCAGCTTTTGGACAGCAGTAGGAGTTTTGGGAGCTGACTTCAGTCCAGAGATCCCGAGGTAGCCTTGCTGGCGTCCGCATGGCCCGGAGTCTCTTCTATCTTTACTTTAGTTTGTTATCCTTTGTACCGGAACAAGCATAACTATGTTATTATTCAGACTTTGTATTTAGCATTCCCTAGACGTTCGTGAGTATGTGACTCCAGTTCTTGGGTAGTGTTGTATTGAACTTCCGCATCGTTCTCCGTTTATTTATGTTTAAGACTTCCGCTTTTATATTAAATGCTTCGTCGCTTTTTTTATTGATATCGAGGTTTGCTAAAAGAGATAATAAATAGTTGGCTTGCCTAGCTCCTAATAGTAGGCGCCATCACGACTCCCGAGGGTGGGAAATCCGGGTCGTGACAATCACAGTATACTGTGTAAGAACCAGAAGCTAATGGTAGAACTAGAACTGGAGCTGTGGTCAAGGCAGTCTTGAGCTTCTGAAAGCTCTCCTCACACTCATCCGACCACCTAAAAGGAGCACCCTTTTGGATCAATTTGGTCAAGGGCGATGCAATAGACGAGAAACTCTGCATAAAACAACAAAAAAACCCGCCAAACCAAAAAAGCTTCGAATCTATGTAATTGAGGACAGTATGGGCCAACTCTGAATCACCTCTATCTTCTTCGGATCTACCTGAATAGCCTCATTGGCAGCTCGTGCCCCAAGAACGCCACTGAACTGAGCCAAAACTCACACTTGGAGAACTTGGCATAAAGCTTCTCCTCCCTCAACCGCTGTAACACAACCCTCAAATTTTGGGCGTGCTCCTCCTGGCTACGAGAGTACACCAGGATATCATCAATGAACACAATAACAACCGAGTCGAGATAATGCCGAAACACACTGTTCATCAGATGCATGAACAATGTTGGGGCGTTGGTCAGCCCAAAAAACATCACGAGGAAATTATAATGACCATAACGGGTCCTGAAAGCTGTCTTTAGAATATTCGAGTCCCGAATCTTCAACTGGTGATACCCAGACCTCAAATCAATCTTGGAGAACAACCTCGCTCCTTGAAGCTGGTCAAATAAATCATCAATACGCGGTAAACGATACTTATTCTTGATTGTGACCTTGTTCAACTGCCTATAATCAATGCACATTCTAATAGTACCATCCTTCTTCTTTACAAACAGAACAGGTGCACCCCAAGGTGACACACTAGGCCTAACAAACCCCTTATCAAGGAGTTCCTGAAGCTGGTCCTTCAACTACTTCAACTCAGGCGGTGTCATACGGTAGGGAGGAATAGAAATGGGCTGAGTTCCCGCACCAAGTCAATAGCAAAGTCAATGTCCCTTTCGGGTGGCATGCCCGGCAGGTCTACAGGAAACACATCTGGGAAATCTCGCACCACCGGAACAGAATCAATAGTAGGGGTCTCTGCACCAACATCCCTCACAAAGACCAAATAAGATAGGCAACCCTTCCCAACCATCCACTGGGCCTTCAAGTATGAAATCACTCTACTGGGAACATAGTCTAGAGAACCTTGCCACTCAATCCGTGGCAACCAGCGTGACAATCCAGAACAGCATGACATGGAGACAACCAGTCCATACCCAAGATCACGTCGAAATCAACGATACTAAGCAACAAGAGATCAACTCTAATCTCCAATCCCCCAATGGTCACTATACACGATCGATATACATGGTCCACAATAATAGTATCGCCCACCGGACTCACAGAGCATATCTAGATAATAAGAAAAATATGAGGACACATATGAATAAGTGGAACCAGTGGCAAGTAATACAGAGGCATTCCTGTGGAAAACTAAGACAATAAATGTGATCACTACATCTGAAGCAATAGCATCTGGCCTAGCAGGAAGAGCATAGAATCGGGCCTGACCGCTCTAGCTGACTAGGGCCCACCCCGAGCTGGCTGAGCGGGTGGTATAGCAACTGGTTCATAAGATGCAGCTTGACTCCTCTGCTGCGCTGGACCTCCCTGACGACGAGGACACTACCTCCACACATGCCCAAACTCCCCGCACTCAAAATAACTCCATGGTGCTGGTGATGGGAACTAAAGGGAGCCCCAAGCACCGTGATAACTGGTAGAAGAACCTGGCATAGATGATCCCTGAACCAATGGAGCACAGGACAAACTCTGAGTTGGAAGGGCACTGAGAGATGAGTGACCCTGATGAGAACTGTGTGAACCATGGCCAGATGATGCACCACGGTTAACTGGGCGAGCCGTGTGAGCATGCCTATAAGGATGTCCCCTGCCGTGGTAGAACTGACCTCCTGAAGGAACACCACTAAGGACACCCGATCAACGAGACCTCTTGGCCTCCCTCTCAACCCGCTCCTGGCTGCGGGCTATGTCTATCTGCCTAGCAATGTCAACAACCTCATCAAAAGTAGCACCAGATACCCTCTCTTTAGTCATAAGCAACCGCAGCTGAAATGTGAAGCCATCAATGAACCTCATGATCCTCTCCCAGTCAGTGGGAACTAACCAAACTACATGACAGGCCAACTCAGAAAACCTCATCTCGTACTACGTCATAGACATATCATCCTAATGTAACTGCTCGAAGTGTCTGCGCAGCTCCTCTCTACGAGACCGTGGCACGAACTTCTCCAAGAAGAGAACAGAGAACTCCTGCCACGTAAGTGGTCCTGCACAGACCGGCCTACGCCTCTCACAAGCCTCCCACCAATTGAAAGCAGCCCTAGAGAACTAAAAAGTAGTGAACGAGACCCCACTAGTCTCCAGAATACCTACTGTACGGAGAATCCTCTGACACTTGTCCAAGAAGCCCTGTGCATCCTCCGCCTCTATACCACTGAAAGATGGAGAGTGGAGTCTCCCAAACCTCTCCAATCTCCGTTGCTCATCATCAGAAATAACAGGAACCATATGGGCCTGAGCAGCTGCAGTCGGCTGGGCTGGTAGTGCCACCGGTGTCTGGAGTCCCTGCATCACCTGCTCTAGTGTGCGGGCGGTGGGAGTCCGAGTACCTCCCCTGGCCTAATAAGTGGCTGTTGCGACCGGAACAGAGACCGCCTGAGCAAGACTGCTGCACACGGTCAGGATCTGAGCTAAGGCCTCCTGAAGGCCTGGAATCACAATGGGCATGGGTGGTGCCTGAGCTGGCCCCGCTGGCTCATCCATAACCGAAACCTGCTCCAGAACCAGGGAAACTGGTGGGTCTGGAGGTGCAGCCCTAGCTACTGTGCAAGATGCACCTCTGCCCCTACTGCGACCTCTACCGCGACCTCGGCCTCTCGCGGCCCTGACTGGTGGTACTGGTGGTTTTTCATCCTGTCCAGTAGTATGTGTCCTCCCCATCTATGAGAGAATAGAATAACAGAAGTTTAGTTACCAGAATCAACATATTCACACGATAAAAATTCAAGAATGTGAAGTTTCCTAAGGGTTCGGTAGCCTCTCGAAGATAAGTACAGACGTCTCCATACCGATCCACAAGACTCTACTAAACCTGCTCATGACTCATGAGACCTATGTAACCTAGGCTATGATACCAACTTGTCACGACCCAAATCCTAATCTGTCGTGATGGCACCTATCGATGGTACTAGGCAAGCCGAAAATTTCCAAAACATTTCCAATATTTAACGGAAAATGAGTCAATAAATTTTAAATGAGCAGAGTTTTCATAAACAGGGGTAAAACCCAAAACATAAGTGTGGAAAATAGATCCCAATATTAGGGTGTCACTGAGCCCATGAGCATCTATTATATCACCAGTTTAGAAATAAAGTGTTTATCCAAGTCTAGGTCTAAATACAACGGAAGAGAAAGAAAATAAGGAAGGAGAAACAAGGACTGCAAATGCCAGGCAGCTACCTCGATATCTCCAATGGTCAGCTACGCGAAATATCAACACCCTCCGCAGCCAGAAACTGATGGATCTGCACACGAAGTGCAGGGTGTAGCCTGAGTACAACAACTCAGTAAGTAACAATAATAAATAAGGAACTAAAAGACGGTGATGATAAGAATCAGCCCAAACAGCAATGATATGATGTATCAACAAGAATAATAGAAATTGAGATATGATATACAAATAAAAACTGAGACGGAGTACAAATTAGCAGGTAATTCAGCAAGTAACACGACCTCTATGGGTCCCAACAGTACCAACACATAGCCTAAACATGGTTTCTATTATGATTTAAAGTCAAATTTCTATAACACATGGAGAGCATGTAGCTACCAACAAGTTTATTCGACTTTACATTTTTACGGAATAGACCAAGTCACAATTCCCACGGTGCACGCCCACACGCCCGTCACCTAGCATGTGGGTCACCTCCAAAATAATCACATAACACAAAATTCGGGGTCTCATACCCTCAGGACTAGATTTAGAACTGTTACATACCTCAATCCGAGCAAAACTCTACTCTAATATGCCCTTTGCCTCGCGAATTTGCCTCCAAATGTCCTAAATCTGGACACAATCAGTAGAATACTATCAATACGAGCTAAGATAATCAATTCCATAAGAAAAATACGAAATTATAACCAAAATCCAAAATCGAATCAAACCCGACCCTCGGATCCATCTCTCGAAATCCGATAAAAGTCACAAAACCCAAAAGTCCATTCACTCACAAGTCTAACCATACCAAATATACCAGAATCCGACACCAATTTGTCATTCAAATCCCCAAAATTCACTCTCCAAATCCTTAGCCTCAAACTCTCAAATTACACCTCAAAAACACACAAACTAGGTGGGAAAATCAATGGGGATACAAGATTATTGATCAAAAACGAGCACAAGGGACTTACCACAATAATCCCTTCAAAATCTCTCTAAATAATCGCCCAATTCCAAGTTTGCAAAGTTAAGAAATGATAAAACCCTCGGAACCCAACGTTTATATTCACCCCATTTTTTTCACACTTGCGGCCACTTATCCGCACCTACGAAACCACTTTTGCGGTAAAATCTCCGCTTCTGCGAAATCCACTTAACCAGCTGCCCTGCTTCTGCGAGCCCTGGACCGCATCTGCGCATATTGCAGGTGCAAAAAATGCCATCGCACCTGCGGAACCAGCCCACATCTGCGCCCTTCTGCCCGCTTCTGCGACCTCGCGGGTGCGGAAAAATCTTCGCACCTACGACCTCTGCTCACCTCTCCCTTGGCCGCTTCTGCGGCTCTTGCCTCGCTTCTGCGGACTCGCACCTGCGATTCCCACTCTACAGGTGCGATTACACCAGCAGTAAAAAACTTCAGGTGCTTCTCTAACTCAAACCAAGTCTGCTAACCACCCGAAATCAACCCGAAGCCCCCGGGACCTCAACCAAACATACCAACAAGTCCTAAAACACGACACAAACTTAGTCGAACCCTCAAATCACTTCAAACAACATCAAAAAAACGAATTGCACACGGATACAAGCATAATGAACTTTGAAATTTCCAAATTCTACAAACGACACCGAAACCTATCAAATCACGTCCGATTAACCTCAAATTTTGCACACAAGTCATAAATGACACCACGAACCTACTCCAACTTCCGAAAATCCAATTCGACCCAGATATCAAAAAGTCCACTCCCGATTAAACTTTCCAAAATTCCAACTTTCGCCATTTCAAGCCTAATTCTACTATATACCTCCAAATCATAATCTGGACACGCTCCTAAGTCCAAAATCACCTAACGGAGCTGACGGAACCATCAAAATTCAAATTCGATGTCGTTTACACATAAGTCAACATCCCAACAATTTTTCCAGCTTAAGCTTTCAATTAAGAGACTAAGTGTCTCAATTCACTCTGAAATCTCTCCAGACCCGAACCAACCAACCCGGTAAGTTATAGCAGTTGTAGAATACAAAAGGAGTAGAAAATGAAGGAATGGGGCTACAACTCTCGAAATGGCCGGCCGGGTCATTGCATCCTCTCCCTCTTAAACAAACGTTCTTCTTCGAATGGGTCTAGAAATACACCTGGATTCTAAAATAGGTGTGGATATCTGCTCCGCATCTTCCGCTCGATTTCCTAAGTAGCCTCCTCAACGAGTTGACCTCTCCATTGTACCTTCACTGAAGCTATATCCTTTGACTACAACTTTCAAACCTACCGATCCAAAATGGCCACAGGCTCCACATCATAAGTCAAATCACCATCCAACTGAACCGTGTTGATATACGAAACATGAGGCGGATCACCGACATACTTTCGGAGCATAGAAACATGAACTATGCCGAACCTCATTATTTAGCGGCTCTTTGAAGTCAGAGAGATGGGTGGGGGCCTTTCTGATAGGCGGGAAAAAGCGTTGGATGCACACTCGACAAGCTAGGTGGCAAGGCAAGCTTGTAAGCCACCTCTCAGATCCTCTAAAGTACCTCAAAAGGCCACATGAACCGAGGGCTCAACTTGCCTTCTTCCCGAACCTCATAACACCCTTCATGGGTGAAACCTTCAGCAGAACCTTCTCCCCAACCATGTAAGACACATCACGAACCTTCCTGTCGGCATAGCTCTTTTATCTAGACTGCACCGTGCGAAGCCGCTCCTGAATCAATTTAACCTTGTCCAAAGCATCCTGAACCAAGTTAGTACCCAATAGCCTAGCCTCACCCGACTCGAACCAACCCACTGGAGATCTACACCGCCTCCCATATAAAACCTCATACGGAGCCATTTGAATGATCGACTGACAGCTGTTGTTGTAAGCAAACTCCACGAGTGGCAAAAACTGGTCCCATGAACCTCCTAAATCAATGACAAAAGTGCGTAAGATATCCTGCAATATCTGAATAGCGTGCTCGAAATGTCCGTCTGTCTGAGGGTGAAATGCTGCACTCAACTCCACCTGAGTGCTCATCTCTCGCTGCACAGCTCTCCAAAACTGCGTGCCTCTATCTGAAATGATGGAAATTGGCACACAGTGAAGGCGAACTATCTCTCAGATGTAAATCTCAGCCAACCGATCTGAAGAATAAGTAGTACCCACTGGAATGAGGTATGCGGACTTGGTTAGCCGATCCACAATCACCCAAATAGCATCGAACTTCCTTGAAGTTCATGGGAGCCCAACTACGAAATCCATGGTGATTCGCTCCCTATTCCACTCTGGGATCTCTATCCTCTGAAGAAAACCACCCGGTCTTTGATGCTCATACTTTACCTGCTGATAGTTGAGACACCAAGATACAAACCCAACTATATCCTTTTTCATTCTCCTCCACCAATAGGAGCAGAAAATGGGAAATGGGGCTACAACTCTCGAAACGACTGGTCGGGTCGTTATAGTAGCATTTCGTAGTCCATTCGAAGTTGTTATTCTTTTTCAGAAGTGAAAAGAAGTGATGACATTTTTCCGAAGACCGGAAAATGAATCTGCTTAAAACATACAGTCTTCCTATCAACCTTTGAACCTGTTTCACATCTGATAGATGGTCGGGGATGTCCTCGATGGCTTTGATCTTATCGAGATTGACTTCGATCCCCCTTTGTGACACTAGGAACCCTAAAAACTTACCGGAGCTGACTCCGACTGCACACTTTTCGAGGTTAAGCTTTGTGGTGTGCTTCCTTAGGATGTCAAAGGCTTTTTGTAGGTGTTTAAGATGATCACATGCATTCAAAGACTTAACCAGCATATCATTTATATAAGCTTCCATGGTTTTCCTTATTTGTTTTTCAAACATTTTATTAACAAGCCTCTGATAAGTGGCTACGACGTTCTTAAGCCCTAAGGGCATCACATTATAGCAATATGTGCCGAAGTTTGTTATGAACGAAGTTTTTTCCTGATCCTCCGGGTTCATTTTGATTTGTTTGTACCTGAAATAGGCATAAAGGAAACTCATCAACTCGTGCATGGTTGTCGCATCAATCATTTGATCAATGTTTGGCAATGGGAACGAGTCTTTTGGGCACGCCTTATTCAGATCCTTATAATCTACGCACTTGTGAAATTTATTATTCTTTTTTAGAACTACTACTACGTTAGCTAGCTAGTCAGGATACTTTACCTCCCAGATTGAACCGATATCAAGCAATCGAGTTACCACTTCTTTGACAAATTTTTTTCTGACCTCGGCAATAGGGCGTTTTATTCTGCCACTGGAGGGATGTTAGGATCCAGGCTTAACTTGTGCACGGCCACCTCTGGCTAAATACCTGTCAATCCGCATGCGACCACGCAAAACGGTCAATGTTAAATATAAAAAATTCTATAAATCCTGACCTGAGCTCGGGGTTTAATCCTGTCCCCATTTGGAACTCCCTCTCCAAGAATATCTCAAACAATGCAACTTGCTTGAGTTTTTCTGCTGTGGATTTGGTTGCGTCGTTTATTCTTGTACCTGGAAATATCTTGGTGTCAGATAGGATTCCGCGACTCCCCCCCCCCCTCCCCATGTTGACTTTGTTTGGCTCGGGAGAAGGCGTCGGTTCCTGTAATTGCTATGTCGCATGCTCTTTTCCTTTGCTATTAGAAACTAAGATCGTGTTCATCTCCCTTGCTGCCGGTTGATCTTCTCTTATTTGTTTAATTCCCTCCGGAGTTGGGAATTTCAGAAGTTGATGGTATGTTGACGGCACAGCCTTCATCTCGTGCAACCATGGTCTTCCAAGAATAATATTGTAACCCATATCGCCGTCTACAACTTCGAAAAGGGTCGTCTTCATCACCCTTTCGGCATTCGTGGGCAGCAGGATTTCCCCTCGGGTTGTTATGCTTGTTAAATTGAACCCGGCGAGGAGCTTTGTGGTTGGAATAATGCTCCGGTTAGCTTGCCTTGTTCCAGCACTCTCCATTAGATAATGTTGGTTGAACTCCCTGGGTCCACCAAAACACGTTTAATTTTTAAATTTAAAACATTAAGAGAAATTACCAGGGCATCATTGTGCGGCAGTAGGAGTCCATCTGCGTCTTCCTCCGTGAAGGTGATATCGTCCTCGGCGACTTCCCATAGTCTCTTGCTATGGGTCTTCGATATCTTTGTCTTTTTCGCTGCCGGAACGGTTACACCATTAATCTCGTTCCCCTCGAAAATCATGTTGATTGATAGACAAGGAGGATATTCTCCTTTAGACAAGGAGGATCTTCTCCTTCTTTTGAGGGTTCCGCGCTATCCCAGTTGCGGCCGTAGTTATTCTTAGCCCGGTCGTTTAGGAATACTCTAAGATGACCGTTTTACATTAATGTCGCCACCTCCTCGCTAGTAGTCCCCTGGTCGATGGTTGTTAAACCCATGATACTTGTACCATTGATTGGGATCCCTTTGACTAGGATGAGCAGGCTCCGTAAGATCCAGTATAAGCGAACTAGATAAAACGGAATCAAGGATCTCATCGGCCTCACGAATCGTGCTTCCTTAATGTTTCTCATTGCCGAAACCAGTTCCACTATTGTCACGACCCAAAAATCCCTCCGAAGGAGTCGTGATGGCACCTAGTCTCTAAACTAGGTAAGCCTAACATTTACTGATATAACATTGATATTTATTAACTTCAAATGAAATTCTGTAAACAACTTGCAATTCCCAACCTCGGCGAAGTAGTGACGAGGCTAGGACCAGACTACCAAATAAACCTGTGCAATATGGCGTACAAAATAATAGGAAGCAGATAACAATTATGGCAACAATGATCAACCAGTGATATATAAATAGAAGGCAACAAGAACACAACAAATGCATTTCAACAAATAATAAATACAAGTGCAATCAATTAATCGAGTCCTTCAAATATAAATGTTTCGCCTATAAATCCTTCAAGTAATAACCTCTAAGATAATATGCTTTTCAATAAATATATTTCGAATATATTTCCTTCAAATAAGTATCTTACAAGTACGCATCTTTCGAATATAATTCTTTCGAGTAAAGGTCACCTTGTGACGCCTCATTTCATAATCATAAATAATATAGGTCTCAGCCCACTTTCATATTTTTACGGCACCTCGTGCCCACATATTTCTGTCTCATATTGCACATCAATATCCTCATATTACTCAGTTCATAGGTTCCATAACCCAATACAATTAAGAATGTTCAAGGAGACTCATTCACTTAACATAAAGTAGAGTACATCTCCCAACCCAATTAGGAAATCAACAAGAAAAGATGAAGTTATTTTTAGAAATCATTTGATAAAGAAAATACCCTTTTCAATTGAAGTACAATATCGAATGAATTGTTACCTTTAATATGAGAAATCAATAAATTAAAACATAGAAGAAATTCCTTTTTAAGTAAAGTACAACCTCAAACGATTTAAGGAAAATTTAGCTGAGAAATCAATTGAGTTAAAAATATAACAATTGTTGAAATTTGAAGTATTGAATATATATAAACAAATAGGGCGAGGTACTGTCAACACTATGAATTCCCACACAAAGGATCACAGCCGTAAAGGAATCTAAACCATTAAAACACTTGAATTGATAACAACAATTACAACGGAGACAAAATATTCACGGAAGGAGTACAGCTCAGCACAGAGATAACAACCGAGGATCTCCCAGGATACCGTCCTGTAGTCCCCAAATATAAATATCCAGTGGATCTCCCGGGTGCAGTCCCGTAGTCCAACTCATAATGCGCGGGGATCTACCGGAATCCCGATCCGTAGTCCCAAATGTAAATACCCAGTACTGGGGGAATCTCCCGTGAATCTAACCCGTAGTCCCAAAGTAAATGTGCAGGGGGATCTCCCGGGAATCGAACATGTAGTCCCAAAGTAAACAAATAAGGGGGAGCTACCGGAATCCCACATCCGTAGTCCCAAATAAACACACAACGCAACCAAAAGAATTAACAGTTACATCACAACAGAGGATCGAACATCACCACAATACATATAACAACAAAAAATGACAATAATACAAGGTACGACAAGTAAATCAACTCAGGGTCTGTAAATCACGAGAAAATGGTGGAACCAGCTCAAAGGAATAACCACAGAAAAGAATACTGGCATAAAGGAAACAGTTCAATAACGGGAAAACTAACACGTAGCAACGATCCTACAATGTACAAGTCAATAATGAGGAAATAAACACGAGTCAAGTAGTTATGAAATATAACATAACAATAGGAGAGGCAAAACTCTTCAGTTAAGTCAAATAGGAGTCACATTAATCAAAGTATAAGACTCATGGGCATGCTTGACACCAACGTATAGATACTCGTCACCATGCCTATACGTCGTACTCGACAAATAACACATAACAATTATGACACAACTCCTAATCCCTCAAGCTAAGGTTAGACCAAACACTTACCTCGCTTTGCAACCAATTCAAAATTCCAACAAGCCTTTGCTGCGCGAATTCGCGCCCGAATTTCTCAAATCTAGTCATAAACAATTCGATTCAGTCAATAAAAATTATAGGAATTACTTCCAGATGAATTTCTACATTTTCCATTAAAAATCCGAAATTTAACTCAAAATTGCCCGTGGGGCCCACGTCATGAATCCCGGAAAAACATACAAAATCTGAATACTCGTTCCGATACGAGTTCAACCATACAAAAATTATCGAATTCCGACATTGTGACGACCCAAAGGGTCATCACCTGTTTTCTCATTCATTCTGTGCTTCCGAGGCCTTGAAAACCTCATTTTTACTTGCCTCGATTTGCGTGCGCAGTCCGAGCGCGTAGCCAGAAAGCTTTTATGTCGAAATATGTGAATTCTGTAAAAAAATTGAAGATTTTTGATATTAATATGTTTAAGGTTGACTTCGGTCAACATTTTTGGTAAACGGACCCGGACTAGAGATTGGATGGTCCCGGAAGGTCGGTAGAAAAATATGGGACTCGGGCATGTGCCCGGAGTCGAATTCCGAGGTCTAGAGCCCGAGAAATGAATTTTTCTGTGAAATTATTTTTCTGAAATTATCAAGGAAAATTGAAATGAAAATTTATTAAAAGACTGTGGTATCGGGCTCGTATTTTGGTTCCGACGCCCGGTACAAGTCTTAAATATGTGTTAAGCGCTTTCTGTAAAGTTTGGTCGAAATCGGACGTCGTTTGACGTGTTTCGGACCTAAATATCTAAAGTTTGAAGTTTATGAAGTTTGAAAGGAAAATGATGATTTTGAGGCTTGATCCAATGATTTTGAGGTTATTTTGGCGATTTGATCGCTCGAGTAAGTTCGTAAGATGTTATTGAGTTAGGGTGTGTGATTGGTTAGGAGCCCCGAGGGCTCGGGAGTGTGTTTCAGAGGTGTTCGGGGTGGTTTTGGACTTAGGATGATATCAGATTTTCTGTAATTTTTTACACTAGGGATTTCCTT
>NW_017673079.1:98737-101432 GCF_001879085.1 Nicotiana attenuata | reverse complement strand
CCCTATTCCAAACCTAGTACTGTCTCATAAAGTGACTTCCACTTCCTAGTGGGAAACTCTAAAACAATATACAAGAAGCCCAAATTATTAACAACTGCTGAAATGGAGGAAAGAAGGAGTAAGGGTTTATGTTTTAACTGTGATGAGAAATACACCTTTGGGCATGTGTGCAAAAATAAAAGACAATTATTCTACATGGAGATAGAGGAACAGCAAGATCCAGTTGAGTTAGAAGAGGAGGTGATGTTTGATGCAGCAGAACTTTTAACTATAATGGCCCAGGGATTAGAAACAGATGAAGAGGGATCCATTTTGCCTCTGGTGTCAATGCATGCTGTAAGTGGAATTCATGACTTTAGAACTATGAGGGTAACAGTTTCTGTCAAGGGTAAGGCTGTACAGGTCCTTATTGATACTGGGAGCACACATAATTTTCTAGACATCAATATTGCCAAGAAGCTGGGGTGTTTGATGATTGCTATTGCCCCTTTTAATGTATCAGTGGCTGATGGGAGTAAAGTGCAGAGCCATTACATTTGCAAGAACTTGGAATGGAAGATGCAGGGAGTGGCTTTCAATTCAGATATGTTGATACTACCTATAGGGGGATGTGGTATTGTGTTAGGGATACAATGGCTGTTCACATTGGATGATATCATGTGGAATTTTAAGAAGCTCAAGATGGAGTTCAATTTCAATGGTAGAAAAGTATCTCTCAGGGGAATCCAACCTCCTGCTGCGAAAATGATTGCTTCAGGAAGAATGGATAAGTTGTTAGCCAAACCTGCTGAACTTTGCATGATTTCCATGGGACTGTTTGTGCAANATTTTATGTCCCTTAATTGTGACTGTTGTTTGGGAAGTCAGACTGTTAAATGATATTGAGGATCGGGTTGCGCGCCGCAACAATAATATATGAGGATCGGGTTGCGCGCCGCAACAATAATATATGAGGATCGGGTTGCGCGCCGCAACAATGATATATGATAAGTGATATGGGTCGGGTTGCACGCCGCAACAATGATATTGTGGAGCGGGTTGCACGCTGCAACAATGGTAATTATGGAGCGGGTTGCACGCCGCAACAATTATTGAGGCTATGTGTTTACATTTGATTATTGATTCCTAGTTCACTGTGAACCTAAGTTGCTTTAGTTGTTACTCTGGATTATTGTTATTATTGTAACTCCCCATAGCATGTTTCCCCTCCCATGTTGGTAATTGCTTTGTATTTGATTTCCGCTGTATATCTATAACTGCACAGGTTTATGTGGTGTCCAGTCTAGCCTCGTCACTACTTCGCCGGGGTTAGGCTAGACACTTACCAGCACATGGGATCGGTTGTGCTGATGCTACACTTCTGTGCATTTTTGCACAGGTCCAGGTTTTGAGGAACAGCAGCAGCAATAGTTCGGAAGCAGGCGATTCATATTCACGAGACTGAGGTAGTCTTGCAGGCGTCCGCAGGCCCGGCGTCTCTTCTCATTGTTTTCTTTTAGACTGTTGCCTCCTTGTTTCGAGACAGACAACTGTTATATTTCTTTCAGACCTTTGTATTTAGTTTATCCTTAGTGGTTCGTGAGTAATGTGATACCAAATCTTGGGTAGAGGTTGTTTTCGACTATTCCGCATTTTAAATTCATCATTTTAAGACAGACTTCCGCTATTGTTCTTGTTAGACTTTATGTTCTATATTGATGTTATAAACTGTTAAAGATAATTGCTAGTGATGGAAAGGTAATTAAGTTGGCTTGCCTAGCTACCACGAGTAGGCGCCATCACGACTCTAATGGTGGGAAAAATTCGGGTCGTGACAAGTTGGTATCAGAGCACTAGGTTACATAGGTCTCACAACTCACGGACAAACTTAGTAGAGTCTGAGGGGTAGGTACGGAGACGTCTGTACTTGTTCCCCAGAGTCTATTGAGTTAGGAAAAATCTCTCATTTGTTCTTTCTTGTCGTGCGATTTGGTTTCTTAAATGCTGATTGAATTTCCACTCTGTTCTTTCGCAGATGGCGAGAACACGCGCTTCCTCATCCTCCGATCAGCAGTCCGAGCCCCAGGCAGCTCCCGCTAGGGGCAGAGGACGTGGCCGTGCTAGGGGCCGAGGTAGGGGCAGGGCCCAGCCACCAGCAGCAACACCAGTGGCGGACCCTCAGGTTGGCCTTGACGAGGAGGTTCCGGCCCCAGCTCGGACAGCTCCGGTGGGCCCAGCTCAGGTCCCAGAGGGGTTTATTGCTGCCCCAGTTCTTCAGGACGCCTTGGTCCGGTTGGTTGGCCTCATGGAGAATGTCACCCGAGCAGGATTGCTTCCTGCAGCACCAGCCACTTCCCAGGCTGGAGGAGGAGCCCAGACTCCTGCTGCACGTACTCCGGAGCAGGTAGCTCCCCAGACTCAGATCCCACCGGCCAGACAGCTACGGCAGTTCCACCGGGGGTAGTTTCACAGGCTGGTGATGGAGCGGCTATGTCCGCAGATGCTTTGTGGAGGCTGGACAGATTCACCAAGCTCTTCACTGCTACATTCAGCGGAGCTTCTTCTGAGGACCCCCAGGATTTCTTATACAGCTGCCACGAGGTTCTTCGAAACATGGGCATTGTGGAGTCCAATGGAGTCGATTTTGCGGCTTTTCGTCTATCTGGATCCGCCAAGACTTGGTGGAGAGATTACTGTTTAGCCAGACCAGCAGGGT